>NW_024044867.1:334702-573692 GCF_015852505.1 Tachyglossus aculeatus | reverse complement strand
GGGCCCTGAGGCACAGAGAAATGAAGCGACTTGCCCCAGGTCATGCAGCAGACAAGGGAGGGAGCTGGGTCCTTCTGACTTCCAGGCCCGGGTTCTTTCCAGTGGGCATGCTGCTTCCCAAACTATTACTTAAGAAGGTGACACTGAATATTTTCATTGGTACAGAATACCTACTAAATGATCCAAGTGTTTCTCTTGATTGTTGCTAAGTAGCCCTCCACTGACACCAGGTGACCAGAGCTCGGGGGTCCCTTAAGACACCCTGATGACCAGAAAAGCCTCCGTGGCCCCCCTGTCCTTGATCCGGTCATGTGGGGGATGGCAGTGTGAGAAGACCATGTTCCCCTATTAAAAATCCAGCCTCACCCGAGTCTTTGGCAACATTTGGGGGCCTGAGAACAAGACATTGGAAACCTGATCCTTACTGGAAATTTCATCCCCACCACGAACCCTAAGGCATGTCAACATCAAAAGGGAACTGCATCGTTTCCTGTTAAGGGGCTTCGTGGGAGGCAGTGCAGCCTACTGGCAAGAGCATGCCTCTGCTACTCAGAAGACTACAAGTTATCACTCAGTTAATCAATCGCATTTATTGAGCACTCACTATGTGAGGAGCACTGTTCTAAGTGTTTGGGAGAGTCCAATACAACACTGACTCATTCCCTACCCACAATGGGTTCAGAACGTAGAGGGGGGTCTTCTTCAAATGCCATCGAGTTGATTGGAATCCAGTGCAATTTCATGGAGACACCTTTTCCAGAATGTCCCATCTTCTGTCATCAAGTCATCCCGGTATGCATATCAATAGAGTTTTCTTGGTAAAGATACTGAAGTGGTTTACCATTGCATTCTTACAAACTGTAAAAACTCGAATCTCTGCAGCTGTCTTTGCTCAACAAATCGACCACCCGTCTTTGACTCTTCCCCATGCCGTGGCTGCCCAGCGCAGGCGATTTGACTCTGATGCTTATGCTTAGTCCTTTCTATTATGGGTAACCCTAGATGGCATAGTTCCAAGCTTCATCAACTAGAGGGGAACACAGACCTTAATACAAATAATCCAGTGCAATGAGGTTCCTGCTGTGTGACCTTCGGCAAGTTACTAATTCTCTCTGTGCCTCAGTTTCCTCCTCTGTGAAATAATAACGACAATCATAAGAATTGTGGCAATTATGAACCGCTTACAATGGGCCAGGCACTGGACTATACCCTGGGGAAGATAGAAGATAATCAGAATGGACACAGTCCCTGTCCTACATGGTACTTACCGTCTTAATTCTCCTCTTAAAGAGGAGGTCCAGAGAAGTGAAGTGACTTGCCCAGGGTCATAAATCTGACAGGTGGCAGAATAAGGATTAGTACCCAGGTCTTTCTACCACCCAGGCCCATGCGCTATCCACTAGGCCATGTGAAATAGGGAGAGAGTATAGTAGCCTCTACTTCTAAGGCTGTGAGCTGCGTATAGGATCGAGACCGTGTCTGACCGGATTGCCTTATATCTACTCCAATACTTAGAACAGTGCTTGGCACATAGTAAGCAGTTAACAGATACCATAGTTATGATTATTACTCGACGCATAAACAGCACTAAATAAATAAGATTCTCATTAGTAGGAGCCGTTATGGGAAAATCTCTCCTGAGAGGGCAATGCCGGCTCCACCTCGTGTCTCCTGTGTGCCGTTGGGCAAGTCACTTCACTTTTCTGGGCATCAGTTACCTCAACAGCAAACTGGGGATTAAGATCGTGAGTGTCATGTGGGAAAGGGTCTGTGTCCAAACTCATTAACTTGTATCTTCCCCAGAGTTTAGTAGAGTACCTGGCAAATAATAAATGCTGAACAAATGTCATGATTATTGGTGGTGGTATCGTATTCCCCTCGATAGTAAAGAACTCGAGCCCCCAGGTGGGAACGAGAATAACCTTTCTAGCTATGAACCCCGCTTACTTTGAGTGAAACCCAGAAGGAGTCTCTCCACCAGTAATCCCACGGGTGAGCATACTCGATCCAGATTGAAAGATTTTCTTGTTTTCTACACTTCTAATCCTGGGAACTCCTCTTTCATGACACCCTTATCGGTCATGGATTTTTTTTTGAGAAGTTCCCCTTTCTTTCCCTAGAGTCAGAGCACAGGGAGCTCCAAGGGTGGATGGGTGCCCCCCTGTCCCTTGACCTTGAACTCTATGCGGGACCCCCATCATAGGGAAGAGCAGTAATTCCTGCCCCCCTGCTTTAGCTTAGTCCAACTTCTCCAACTATTGGGATAGAAACAGGGGACCTCTAGATAGGGAGAGCTAGAAAGTCTTCTCCACTCTTTCTACCAATTAATCAGTGGTATTCATTGACAGTAATGATAGTGATGACAATGCAACAGTAATAATAAGCGTGGTATTTGTTAAGAACTACTATGTGCCAAGCACTGTACTAATCACTAGGGTGTACACAGCCAAAGTGAGGTGAAAACAGCCCCTGTCCCTTTGGGGATTCATAGGCTTGATCTATCAAACATATTTATTGAGTGTGTACTCTGTTGCAGAACACGGTACTCAGTTCTTGAGAGGGTACATTGCAAGAGAAATAGCAGACAGATTCCTTGTCCATAAAGATCTTGCAGTCTTATTCCCCATTTTACAGATGCAGGGACTGAGACCCAGAGAAGAGAAGTGCCTTGCCCCAGGTCACACAGGAGAGACGTGACAGACCAGGGATTACAAATCAGGTCTTTCTGACTCCTAGGCCGTGCTGCCTCTCAGCAGCACTTAGCTATGTGCACTTCCAAGAGCTATGAGTGCTTACTCCAAGTCACTTTAGCTCTCTGTGTCTCAGTTACTTGATCTGTAAAATGGGGGATGAGACGGTGAGCCCCAGGTGGGACAAGGTCTGTGTCCAACCCAATTGGCCCCTATCAACCCCACCACATAATACAGTGGTCTGCACATTGTAAGCGCTTAACAAAGACCACAGTTAATGTTATTATTAATATTATTACTATGTGCAGAGCACTGTACTGAGCCTTGGAGAAGTCTGATACAACAGAATTAGCAGACTGGTTCCCTGCCCATAATCAGTTTCCAGACTGGAAACTCGAGCAGCCCCCAAAGCACAGGTTTGGGAGTCAGGGGAAGTGGGTTCTAATCCCGGCTCTGCCACTCAGTTGCTGTAACCTTGGGTAAGCTCACTTAAATTCTCTGAGCCTCAGTTCCCTCACCTCTAAAGTGGGGATTCAGATTGTGAGCCCCATGTGGGACATGGACTTTCTTAAACCTGATTAATTCGTATCCACCCCAACGCTTAGGAAAATGTTTGGCACATAGTAAGCGCTTAACAAATTCCACGATTCTGATTCTGATGAGAGGACTGGCCATGCCCTGGGAAGACTCCTCATTTCAGAGAGCCAAAGGGCACTACCCCCATCCCAAATCTGCGGTTGCTGTAACCTTGGGTAAGCTCACTTAACTTCTCTGAGCCTCAGTTCCCTCACCTCTAAAGTGGGGATTCAGATTGTGAGCCCCATGTGGGACATGGACTTTCTTAAACCTGATTAATTCGTATCCACCCCAACGCTTAGGAAAATGTTTGGCACATAGTAGCGCTTAACAAATTCCATGATTCTGATTCTGATGAGAGGACTGGCCATGCCCTGGGAAGACTCCTCATTTCAGAGAGCCAAAGGGCACTACCCCCATCCCAAACTGTGCAGCAGAGACTGGACAAGTTCTGACTCGTGCCCTTATGGGTGGCGAGGGGTGGGGCAATCAATCAATCAATAGCATTTATTGAGCACTTACTGTGTGCAGAGCACTGTACTAAGCGCTTGGGAAGTACAAGTTGGCAACAGATAGAGACAGTCCCTACCCAACAGTGGGCTCACAGTCTAGAAGCCAAACAAACCCTGCCCCCCAAAACCCCACTTGCCCCTTTCCTGCTGCGGAGGCGGGGGGGGGGGGCTGCCTGGGGTGGCACCAGTGAATCTAACCCCGGGCACGGGGGCGCTTGGCAAGGGGCGGGCCCGCCCCCGGTAGGGTTGGGGCGCCGGTCCTGCCGCTAGGCCGGGCAGCCTGCATGGAAAGGAGACCGTCCTCACTTCTTCATTCAATCGTATTTATTCATCCATTCAATCGTATTTATTGAATCGTATAAATCATATTGAATAAATACGATTGAATGGAATTGAGTGCTTACTGTGTGCAGAGCACTGTACTAAGCGCTTGGGAAGTATAAGTTGGCAACGTATAGAGACGGCCCCTACCCGACAGCGGGCTCACGGTCTAGAGGGGGGAGACGGACAATAAAACATATAAACCAAACAGAATAAATATGTACAAGTAAAATCGAATAATAAATATGTACCAACATATATAGAGGTGCTGTGGGGAGGGGACGGGGGTAAGGCGGGGGGTGGGGAGGGGGAGCTGCGCACGTTGGTGGCAGCCCCCGACCGGGCCCGGCCGTACCTGCTGCACGCCGAGGAAGTCGTAGAAGTTAAGCTGGACCTCCTCCACCAGGTCGAACAACTCCAGGTCTCTGGTCTCCCAGCCCCGGACGGGCGCCGGTCCCGCTCCGGCCCGGCCCGCTCCGGCCCGGCCCGGCCAGCAGTAGCGGTAGCAGTAGCAGTAGCAGCAGCAGGAGCAGCAGGCGGGCGCCCCCGGTCGTTGGGGAGGCTTGGGGCCCGGGGCCCGACATGTCCCCGGCCCGCACTGCCGGGCGGGAAGCGGGGACGTGTCGGTGTCGGTGTCGGTGTCGGTGTTGGCGGGCCCCTCGGACACGCTCGGCCCTCTTCCGGGCCACGGCCCCTCACCCCGCGGGCCGGGCCACGGCGACCTGGCCTCGGCCTAGTCCGCACCCGGCTTCCGGTGACACCGCGTCTCCTAGCAACCAACGTGGCGGCTGACGGCGGGCGGCCGGGCGGGCGGGCAGGAAACCAGTGGCCCCGAGCCCCCCTTCTCCCTCTTCCTCCCTCCGCCGGCCTCGTGCCCTCGCGCACGCCCCCGCGCGCGTCCCCTCAGGCGCTCCCCGCCAGGCTGGAACGAGACGGGCCCGGCCCACATGCTTCACCTCCCACACTGCGCATGGCCTTGGTTTTATATATGTGTGTGTGTGTGTGTGTGTGTGTGTGTGTGTGTGTGTGTGTGTGTGTGTACACAGACCCATACAAACACACATATATGCAGACATTCATATATACATACACACATACATATCTATGTATATATACGCACTTATACATATACATATATATGCATATATAAACACACATACATCAATCAATCAATCAATCGTATTTATTGAGCACTTGCTGTGTGCAGAGCACTGTACTAAGCGCTTGGGAAGTACAAGTTGGCAACATATAGAGACCGTCCCTACCCAACAGTGGGCTCACAGTCTAAAAATAATCATGATGGCATTTTTATTAAGTGCTTACTATGTGCAAAGCACTGTTTTAAGCGCTGGGGGGATACAAGGTGATCAGGTTGTCCCACGGGGTGCTCATAGTCAACCCCCATTTTACAGATGAGGTAACTGAGGCCCAGAGAAGTTAAGTGACTTGCCCAAGGTCACACAGCTGACATTTGGAGGAGCCGGGATTTGAACCCATGACCACTGACTCCAAAGTCCGTGCTCTTTCCACTGAGCCACGCTGCTTCTCTCTATATATGTATATATACACACATACATATCTCCTTCCCTTCCCCACAGCACCTGTATATATGTATATATGTTTGTACATATTTATTACTTTATTTATTTATTTATTTATTTTACTTGTACATATCTATTCTATTTATTTTATTTTGTTAGTATGTTTGGTTTTGTTCACTGTCTCCCCCTTTTAGACTGTGAGCCCACTGTTGGGTAGGGACGGTCTCCATACGTTGCCAACTTGTACTTCCCAAGTGCTCAGTACAGTGCTCTGCACACAGCAAGCGCTCAATAAGTACGATTGATTGACTGATTGATATGTATGTATGTGTATATATACACACACATACATACACATATACGCACATATGTGTACACATATACACACATATATACATATATACACACATATATACATATATACACACGTGTGTGTAATTCACATTATGTTATGTTAGTATGATAATATTATATTGATATATTATATCCATTTGGTATATTTATGTCTTTCCTTCTTTCATTCATTCATGCAATCGTATTTATTGAGCACTGTGTGCAGAGCACTGTACTAAGCGCTTGGGAAGTACAAGTTGGCAACGTATAGAGATGGTCCCTACCCGACAACAGGCTCACAGTCTAGAATATATGTGTGTGTGATTTACATTATATTAATATATTACATAATTATTATATTAATATATCTGTTTCTTGAGTATATTTTTGTCTTTCATTCGTTCTTTAATTCATTCATTCAATCGTATTTATTGAGCGCTTACTGTGTGCAGAGCACTGTACTAAGCGCTTGGGAAGTACAAGTTGGCAACGTATAGAGACGGTCCCTACCCGACAATGGGCTCATAGTCTAGAATATATATGTGTGTGTATATATAATTTACATTATATTCATATATTCATATAATATATTATATAATTATTATATTAATATATCATATCTGTTTTTTTAGTATATGTGTCTCCTTTCATTCATTCATTCAATCGTATTTATTGAGAACTTACTGTGTGCAGAGCACTGTACTAAGCACTTGAGAAGTACAAGTTGGCACAATATATAGAGACGGTCCCTACCCGATAACGGGCTCACAGTCTAGAATATATGTGCGTGTGTGTATAATTTGCATTATATTAATATATTAATATAATATATTATATAATTATTATATTAATATATCCGTTTCTTTAGTATATTTATGTCTTTCTTTCCTTCTTCCATTCATTCATTCAATTGTATTTACTGAGTGCTTACTGTGAGCAGAGCACTGTACTAAGCGCTTGGGAAGTACAAGTTGGCAACGTATAGAGACGGTCCCTACCGGACAATGGGCTCCCAGTATAGAATATATATGTTCATTCAATAGTATTTATTGAGCGCTTACTGTGTGCAGAGCACTAAGCGCTTGGGAAGTACAAGTTGGTAACACACAGAGACAGTCCCTACCCAACAGTGGGCTCACAGTCTAGAATATACGTGTGTGTGTGTGTGTGTGTGTGTAATTTACATTATATTATATATTAATATAATATATTATGTAATTATTATATTAATATATTATATCTGTTTCTTTAGTATATTTATGTCTTTCCTTCTTTAATTCATTCATTTAATCGTATTTATTGAGCGCTTACTGCGTGCTGAGCACTGTACTAAGCACTTGGGAAGTACAAGTTGGCAACATATAGAGATGGTCCCTACCCGACAACGGGCTCAAATTCTAGAATATATATGTATGGGGGAGGGGGGCAGGGGGCACAGTCCACAAAGAAAGCTGGGAAAAGGCAGATCCTCGGGACACTTGGACGAAGACTGCAGGTCAGGGACCATAGGTTGGGCGGGGGTGGGGGGGAGGGATCGTGAGGAGGAAAGGAGGGGTGGGGGAGCGAAAAGGAGAGCGGCTCGAGCCCTGCCTGGCAACCGATTGCGATGTACTACTGACGTCAGAGCCCGGGAGCGAGGGGTCTGACCGTTGGGGACAGGAAGTGTTCATTGGACCGTTGGCCGAGGTGTTGGTAGTGGTTGGAGAGTTAGTGGTGCTTTCCGTGGTAGTTTGGTGGTTCGGAGCTTGAGAGTAGATTGGATCGTAGAGAGGAAAGAGAAGGATTTCGTTTATTTGTTGAGGGAAGGTGTTTGGGGAGGGCTAGGAAGAGGGCGGGGCTTGTTGTGGACTAGGGAGGGGGGCTAGAGAGGGGCTAGGTGGAGTGGGGGACTCGGGCTAGGGAAGGGGACTTAGATTAGCGAACAGTAGAGTAGAGCAGAGTAGCGTCGAGTGCTAACGATCAGCGGAATGTCTCGATTCATCCGGTCAGTCCACTCTTGTGTCCGTGGGCCCGGGATGTGGTCAGCTGGGAGGGCAAGAGAAGGGGAACGGGCGGGGGTCCAGTCTGGGGCCAGGGGCTGGGGGCCGAGGGGAAGCAGGGGCTGAGAAGCAGGAGAAGTGAGGAGGCGAAGGGGAGGGGAGGAGGGGAGGGCAGCGGCAGTTATGGCGTGGCTCAGCGGAAAGAGCACGGGCTCTGGAGTCAGAGGTCATGGGTTCGAATCCCGACTCCACCACATGTCTGCTGTGTAATCTTGGGCAAGTCACTTAACTTCTCTGGGCCTCAGTTACCTCATCTGTAAAATGGGCATTGAGACTATGAGCCCCACATGGGACAACCTGATCACCCTGTATCCTCCCCAGCGCTTAGAACAGTGCTTTGCACATAGTAAGCGCTTAACAAATGCCTATTATTATTGTTATTATTATTATTATTATTATAGGTGCTGGAGGTGCCTCCCCCCCTCCCCTTTCTTAACCTTCGAGGGGAGGCTGAGGCCGGGGACTGGGAGAGGTAGGTGCCCCATTCCAGGAGCCTCTTCCAACCCCCTTTTACGTCTCCTTCTCTTTCAACTCTTCCTACGGCTCCAGGAGAATTTTTTCTGCGAGTGAGACCTCCAGGATGCGGTGCTTCCTGGAATGGGCCCGAAAGGCTCATTTCAGAAGGCTTTTCACCCGCCCTTCTCGGGTCGATCCAGCCCCCGAGGACACAGAGTTCAAGGAGGAAGTGATGAGCACCTCCCGGGTCGCTCCAGCCCCCGAGGACACAGAGTTCAAGGAGGAAGTGATGAGCAACGGTGAGGAGCCTGGGACACGGTAGTGGACAGAGTGCGGGCCTGGGAGACAGAAGGACCTGGGTTCTGATCCCTGCTCTACCCCTGTCTGCTGGGTGACCTTGGGCAAGTCAGGTCACTTCCCCGTGCCTCAGTTACCTCATCAAGAAAATGGGGATCGATTGTGAGCCCGCGTGTGAGACATGGACTGTGTTCCACACAATTACCTTCTGTTTACCTTAGCGCTTAATAGAGTGTCTGGCGCAGAGTAAGCGCATAGCAAGTACCGTAACCAAAGTTAATAGAAAGAGGAGATAGAGGGTGGGGTGCAGAGGCCTGTTTTTTGGGGGTTTTTTTGGTAGGGGGGTTGCGAGGGGCCGGGTGCAGCCCAGTCCTCAGAATGTTCTGTAGCTGGCGGGGTGTCTGGGAGAGGGAATTGGGGGCAGGGGGCAAAGAGACCCAGACCCAATGCTTGGCACATAGCGCTTAACAAATACCATCATTATCATCACTGAGCGAGTTCTCACCGCGGGGTTTCTCCATCCTTCCCAGAGCGGTGATTTGATCTCGTGCTCAGTGAGCTCTACAGATCCCAGTCCCACGGCGATCTGGTGGTAGGAGCCAGCACTCCCTGGGCCTGGTCATTCCTCTGGGCCTGGGCCTCTCCGGGGCCGGGGGTGTGAGGCTGGGGGAAGGGCAGGAAGGGGAGGGTCTCCCTGCTATGTGAGGCCGGAGTGGGGAGGGGATAGGCCAGGGGGCCTGGAAGTCAGAAGGCCACGAGTTATAATCCCTGCTCTGCCATCTGTCTGCTATGGAACCTTGGGTAAGTCATTTCACTTCTCGGGGCCTCAATTCCCTCAACTGGAAAATGGGGATTGACAAAATGTGCCCCAGGTGCTACAGGGACTATGTCTAATCCGATTTGCTTGGAGGACCCACCCCAGAGCTTTATACAATGCCTGGCCCATTTTAAACTCTTAACAAATGTCACAAGTACTATTATTATTATTGCTATCATTATTCTTACTATTAAGTGGTCAGAATGTGCCATCGCTCCTTGACCCCCGCTTCTCCTCCCACCAGTCCTGGACCAGGAACCTAACCTCGGCCCAGCTGAGTGATCTCTCCCTCCAAGTACTGTATTGTTTGAGGAGCCACAACCTGACCAGGGTGGGGCAGGCAATGCGGATACTCTCCATTCTGCTTCAGGTGAACGCAGCCTTAGAAAATCAGGTAGGAACCCGGGGGTGGGGGGAGGGAGGGGTCTGAGGAGGGAGGAGCTGGGAGTGGGATTGACCTTTGATGTCAGGCAGTGAGTGGCATGTCGGGGTGGGGGGCTTGAGATTGTAGACCAACTGAGAGACACAAGGCACAGTGGTGTGACACAAGTCACAGAAAGTGGCAGAGTTGCCCAGTGTCTCCTCGCCCCTAGGCCTGGGAGACAGAAGGGCCTGTATTCCGATCCTGGCTCTGCTACCTGGCGGCTGTGTGATCTTAGCAAGTCACTCCACATCTCTGGGCCTCAGCTCCCTCATGTGAAAAATGGGGATTAAGACACTGAGCCCTATGTGGTATGGCTACTGTATCCATCCCGATAATCGTGCACCTACACCAGCGTTAAGTGCAGTGACTGCCATATGCCAAGTGCTTAACCAATACAATAAACCCTGATTGTAGCCAGTCCCTATGATGTAAGCCAGCACCATCGATCGATGGCATCGATCGAGTGATCACTGGACTAAGAGCTTGAGAGAGTACCACACAGTAGAGTCTGTGGACACATTCTCTGTCCCCAACAAGCTTACAGTCTAGAAGCAGGAGACGGACATGATGACCAATAAATGATATGGGGATGCCCTATGGTTTCCTGGTCTTGGGGCTGTCTGTCACCTGAGACCTCCCTCACTCTTCTCAAGTCACAATTAGGCGGTAGTCACATCCCCCTGCTCCCACAGGGAAATACTACTCCGGCTACTTCCCCATTTCCCTAAAGGTGGGGCTCTAGGAGGTAATTGTATCACACAAGAAAGCTCCTGGACCTTTGCCTTATCCAAATCCTTTCCTAAGCCCATTGTGCCTTTTTGGCTGCTCAACCATTAGGATGAGGATGTCCCAGACAGGAAGGCATTCTCTCATTTGCCAGGTCTAAATTGGAGACCCACCGTGTACCCATATATACAGGGTCCCATCCTCAGAAAAAGAAACTCAACAGAAAGGGGAATGCTAAATATCACAAAAATTCCTGGAAGATGGGCACAGGAAGCCCATAACCTTGGCATGAGCATCGACTCCACTATCTCGTTCCACCCACACAGTCCGGCCAGCAATCAATTCCCTCAATTCTACCTTCACAATATCGCCCCCATCCCCCCTTCCACTTCATCCAATCGGCTATCACACTGATGCAAGCACTTATTCTATCCCTCCTTGACTAGTGTAACAACCTCCTTGCTGACCTCCCTGCCTCCTCTCTCTCCAATCAATCAATCGTGTTTATTGAGCGCTTACTGTGTGCAGAGCACTGTACTGAGCGCTTGGGAAGTACAAGTTGGCAACATATAGAGACAGTCCCTACCCAACAGTGGGCTCACAGTCTAAAAGGGGGAGACACACTCCAGTCCACACTCCATTCTGCTTCCTGAAACATTATCCTGCAAAAACGTTCAGACCGTGTTTCCCCACTCCCCAAGAAATTCCAGCTGGGGTTTACCAGTGGAAAGAGCACGGGCCTGGGAGTTGGAGGTCATGGGTTCTAATCCCAGCTCCTCCACATTTCTGCTGTGTGACCTTGGGCAAGTCACTTAACTTCTCTGAGCCTCAGTTACCTAATCTATAAAATGGGGATTAAGACTGTGAGCCCCACGTGGGACAACGTGATCACCCTGTATCCCCCCAGCACTTAGAGCAGTGCTTGGCACATAGTAAGTGCCTAACAAATTCCATCATCATTATTATTGTATTATTATCCAGCTTTGTTTCAAACACTCCTCACCCTGGCCTTTAAAGCACTTCACCGCTTTGTCCCCTCCTACCTCACCTCGCTTCTCTCCTACTTCAACCCAGGCAGCATGTTTCATTCCTATAACGCTAATCTTCTCACTTTACCGTGATCTCTTCTATCTCGCCGTCGACCTCTCGCCCACATCCTCCCTCTGGCCCAGAATGTCCGCCTTCTTTCATATCAGACAGACAGCAATAGTAATTGTAATGGTATTCCTTCAGCGCTTACAATGTGCCAATCAATCAATCAATCAACCGTATTTATTGAGTGCTTACTGTGTGCAGAGCACTATACTAAGCGCTTGGGAAGTACAAGTTGGCAACATATAGAGACAGTCCCTACCCAACAGTGGGCTCACAGTCTAGAAGGGGGAGACAGAGAACAAAACCAAACATATTAACAAAATAAAATAAATAGAATAGATATGTACAAGGAAAACAAATAAATAAATAAATATAGTACTAAATATGTACAAACATATATACATATATACAGGTGCTGTGGGGAAGGGAAGGAGGTAAGACGGGGGAATGGAGAGGGGGACGAGGGGGAGAGGAAGGAGGAGGTTCAGTCTGGGAAGGCCTCCTGGAGGAGGTGAGCTCTCAGTAGGGCCTGGAAGGGAGGAAGAGAGGTAACTTGGCGGATGTTGGGAGAGAGGGCATTCCAGGCCAGGGGGATGACGTGGGCCAGGGGTCGACGGCGGGGCCGGTGAGAATGAGGCACGGTGAGGAGATTAGCAGCAGAGGAGCGGAGGTTGCGGGCTGGGCTGTAGAAGGAGAGAATGGAGGTGAGGTAGGAGGGGGCGAGGTGATGGAGAGCCTTGAAGTCCAGGGTGAGGAGTTTCTGCCGGATGCACAGATTGATTCGTAGCCACTGGAGATTTTTGAGGAGGGGAGTAACATGCCCAGAGCGTTTCTGGACAAAGACAATCCGGGCAGCGGCATGAAGTATCGATTGAACTGGGGAGAGAAACGAGGATGGGAGATCAGAGTGGAGGCTGATACAGTAGTCCAGACGGGATAGGATGAGAGCTTGAACGAGCAGGGTAGCGGTTTGGATGGAGAGGAAAGGGCGGATCTTGGCAATGTTGCGGAGCTGAAACCGGCAGATTTTGGTGACGGCTTGGATGTGAGGGGTGAATGAGAGAGTGGATTCGAGGATGACACCAAGGTTGCGGGCTTGTGAAACGGGAAGGATGGTAGTGCCATCCACAGTGATGGGAAGGTTAGGGAGAGGGCAGGGTGTGGGAGGGAAGACAAGGAGTTCAGTCTTGAACATGTTGAGTTTTAGGTGACGGGCAGACATCCAGATGGAGATGTCCTGAAGGCACGAGGAGATGCGAGCCTGGAGGGAGGGGGAGAGAGCAGGGGCAGAGATGTAGATTTGGGTGTCATCAGCGTAGAGCTGATAGTTGAAGCTGTGGGAGCAAATGAGGTCATCAAGGGAGTGAGTGTAGAACGAGAACAGAAGGGGACCGAGAACTGAACTTTGGGGAACCCCCACAGTAAGGGGATGGGAGGAGGAGGAGGAGCCTGCAAAAGAGACTGAGAATGAACGACCGGAGAGATAAGAGGAGAACCAGGAGAGGACGGAGTCTGTGAAGCCAAGGTCGGATAGCGTGTTGAGGAGAAGGGGGTGGTCCACAGTGTCGAAGGCAGCTGAGAGGTCGAGGAGGAGGATTAGGATAGAGTATGAGCCGTTGGATTTGGCAAGCAGGAGGTCATTGGTGACCTTTGAGAGCGCAGTTTCCGTGGAACGTAGGGGACGGAAGCCAGACTGGAGGGGGTCGAAGAGAGAGTTGGTGTTGAAGAATTGGAGGCAACGCGTGTAGACAACTTGTTCAAGGAGTTTGGAAATGAATGGTAGGAGGGAATTGGGGCGATAACTAGAAGGTGAGGTGGGGTCAAGAGAGGGGTTTTTTTTAGGATGGGAGAGACATGGGCATGTTTGAAGGCAGAGGGGAAGAAACCAGTAGAGAGTGAGCCGTTGAAGATGGAAGTTAAGGAGGGGAGAAGGGACGGAGTGAGAGATTTCATGAGATGACAGAGAATGGGGTCAGAAGCACAGGTGGCGGGAGTAGCACTTGAGAGGAGGGAGGAGAGCTCCTCTGAGGATACCGCTAGGAAGGATGGGAGAGTAGCAGAGAGTGTTGAGAGCCGGGGGGTTGGAGAAGGTGGGGGAGTGACTTTGGGGAGGTCAGACCTGATGGATTTAATTTTATCAATGAAGTAGGAGGCCAGATCGTTGGGGGTGAGGGAAGGAGGAGGGGGAGGAACCGGGGGCCTGAGAAGGGAGTTGAATGTACAGAAGAACCGAAGGGGATGATGCCCTGGAATAGATACAAGGTTATCAGGTTGTCCCACTTGGGGCTCACAGTCTTAATTCCCATTTTACAGATGAGGTAACCGAGGCACAGAGAAGTTAAGTAATTTGCCCATAGTAACACAGCTGTCAAGTGGTGGTGCCGGGATTAGAACCCCCGACCTCTGACTCCCAAGCCCGGGCTTTTCCCACTGAGCCACGCTGCTTCTTTGCTTCAGATACTTTCTGTCCCCAACTTCGAAACCTTAGTGAAGGCACTTCTCCTCCAAAAAGCCTACCCTGACTAGGCCCTCCTCTCCTCTTCTCCCACTCCCTTCTGTGCAGCTCTCACTTGCTCCTTCATTCATCTTCACTCTGATCCCCCCGGCACATCGGTATGAATCTGCTTAGAACTGTAATTTATTGACTTTTGATCTATTTATCATTTACTGATTTATATTAATGCCTGTCGCCCCCTCAAGACTGTAAGCACGTCGTGGGCAGGAATGTGTTTGTTGGTTGTTCTAGTTTACTCTCCCAAGCGCTTAGTACAGTGCCGGACACACTGTAAACGCTCAATGACTGCGGTTGAAGGACTGAGTGAAGGAATGAACGAATAGAAATCAGTAACTAAAGTGAACATATCATTTCTCCCCATCTGTCATCTCCACAAAACTGGCACGTTTTATCTGCAATGGCAATTTTTCCAGATCTGGAAACCAAAGGATTAGGCATTCTGAGACCTACATTTTGCTAATTTTCTATCTTCCCGTGTGTCTGTACTATTTAATGATGTCCCTGTTGCACAACACAACTTCTTAGGGTACCGTTGCAGGTGAAATGTGGCCCTGAGAATCGTGGCGGTGTGCACATAAAATAGTTTTCCGAATACCCAATCCTGATTTATTTTTGGTTACGCCCAGCTGAACGAGCAGTAGTGCAGTAGGGCAATACTCAAAATCGTTCCACAGGACAGGACTCATTGGAATATCTATTCATGAGTCTATCAAATTTTTAAAAATGGGAGTTTTATAAGGGCAGTGAACAATACTAAACACCCAAGAACAGGAAAAATCAGTCAGTCAATCATATTTTTAAGCACTTGCGGTGTTCATAGCCCTGTACTAAACGAATGGGAGAGTCCGATATAACAGCAAATGAAGCCATCCCCTGTCCACCATGTGCTGTCAGTCTAGAGGGGGGAGACAGATAGTAAGAGAAAGCAAAAAGTGAGATATACGGATGTGAGTGCCGTGGGGCTGGCTGGCTGACCGGCTGGCTGGGGGAATGAATAAAGAGAGCAGGTCATCATCATCATCATCATCATCATCAATCGTATTTTTGAGCGCTTACTATGTGCAGAGCACTGTACTAAGCGCTTGGGAAGTACAAATTGGCAACATATAGAGACAGTCCCTACCCAACAGTGGGCTCACAGTCTAAAAGGGGGAGACAGAGAACAAAACCAAGCATACTAACAAAATAAAATAAATAGAATAGCTATGTACAAATAAATTAAATAAATAAATAAATAGAGTACAAAAATATGTACAAACATATATACATATATACAGGTGCTGTGGGGAAGGGAGGGAGGTAAGATGGGGGGATGGAGAGGGGGACGAGGGGGCGAGGAAGGAAGGTGCTCAGTCTGGGAAGGCCTCCTGGAGGAGGTGAGCTCTCAGCAGGGCCTTGAAGGGAGGAAGAGAGCTAGCTTGGCGGATGGGCAGAGGGAGGGCATTCCAGGCCAAGGGATGACGTGGGCCGGGGGTCGATGACGGGACAGGCGAGAGCGAGGTACGGTGAGGAGATCAGTGGTGGAGGAGCGGAGGGTGCGGACTGGGCTGTAGAAGGAGAGAAGGGAGGTGAGGTAGGAGGGGGCGAGGTGATGGAGAGCCTTGAAGCCGAGGGTGAGGAGTTTCTGCCTGATGCGCAGATTGATTGGTAGCCACTGGAAATTTTTGAGGAGGGGAGTGATGCCCAGAGCGTTTCTGGACAAAGATAATCCAGGCAGCAGCATGAAGTATGGATTGAAGTGGAGAGAGACACGAGGATGGGAGATCAGAGAGAAGGCTGATGCAGTAGTCCAGACGGGATAGGATGAGAGCTTGAATGAGCAGGGTAGCAGTATGGATGGAGAGGAAAGGGCGGATCTTGGCAATGTTGTGGAGCTGAGCCCGGCAGGTTTTGGTGACGTCTTGGATGTGAGGGGTGAATGAGAGAGCGGAGTCGAGGATGACACCAAGGTTGCGGGCTTGTGAGACGGGAAGGATGGTAGTGCCGTCAACAGAGATGGGAAAGTCAGGGAGAGGGCAAGGTTTGGGAGGGAAGACAAGGAGTTCAGTCTTCGACATGTTGAGCTTTAGGTGGCGGGCAGACATCCAAATGGAGATGTCCTGAAGGCAGGAGGAGATGCGAGCCTGGAGAGAGGGGGAGAGAGCAGGGGCAGAGATGTAGATCTGGGTGTCATCAGCGTAGAGATGATAGTTGAAGCCGTGGGAGCAAATGAGGTCACCAAGGGAGTGCGTGTAGATCGAGAACAGAAGGGGACCAAGCACTGAACCTTGGGGAACCCCCACAGTGAGAGAATGGGAAGGGGAGGAGGAGCCTGCAAAAGAGACTGAGAAAGAACGACCAGAGAGGTAAGAGGAGAACCAGGAGAGGACGGAGTCTGTGAAGCCAATGTCAGATAGCGTGTTGAGAAGAAGGGGGTGGTCCACAGTGTCAAAGGCAGCTGAGAGGTCGAGGAGGATTAGGACAGAGTAGGAGCCGTTGGATTTGGCAAGCAGGAGGTCATTGGTGACCTTTGAGAGGGCAGTTTCCGTGGAATGTAGGGGACGGAAGCCAGACTGGAGGGGGTCGGGGAGAGAGTTGTTATTGAGGAATTCTAGGCAGCGAGTGTAGACAACTCGTTCAAGGAGTTTGGAAAGGAATGGTAGGAGGGATATGGGACGATAACTAGAAGGTGAGGTGGGGTCAAGAGAGGGTTTTTTTAGGATGGGAGAGACATGGGCATGTTTGAAGGCAGAGGGGAAGGAACCAGTGGAGAGTGAGCGGTTGAAGATGGAAGTTAAGGAGGGGAGAAGGGACGGAGTGAGAGATTTCATGAGATGACAGGGAATGGGATCAGAAGCACAGGTGGCCGGAGTAGCATATGAGAGGAGGGAGGAGAGCTCCTCTGAGGATACCGCTGGGAAGGATGGGAGAGTAGCAGAGAGTGTTGAGAGCCGGGGGGTTGGAGAAGGTGGGGGAGTGACTTTGGGGAGGTCGGACCTGATGGATTTAATTTTGTTAATGAAGTAGGAGGCCAGATCGTTGGGGGTGAGGGAAGGAGGAGGGGGAGGAACCGGGGGCCTGAGAAGGGAATTGAGTGTACGGAAGAGCTGGCAGGGGTGATGGGCATGGGTGTCAATAAGGGAGGAGAAATAGTTTTGCCTGGCAGAGGAGAGGGCTGAGTTAAGGCAGGAAAGGATAGACTTGAAGTGAACGAGGTTGGCATGGTGTTTAGACTTTCGCCAGCAGCGTTCGGCAGCTCGAGCATAAGAGCGAAGGAGGCGGACAGTGGCAGTGATCCAGGGCTGTGGGTTAGTGGTGCGAGAGCGGCGAAGGGAAAGGGGAGCGAGTGAGTCTAGCTGAGTAGAAAGGGTAGAGTTGAGAGCAGTAATCTGATCATCAAGACTGGGTAGAGAGGAGAGGGCGGCGAGGTGGGGTGTGAGGCGCTCCGAAAGATGGGTGGGGTCCAGAAAGCAGAGATCTCTGTGAGGGAGTAATACGGATTTACAGCGGAAAGGAGTGTGAGTGAGGAGGCAGGTGAGAAGATTATGATCAGAGAGAGGGATTTCAGAGTTGGTGAGGGTGGACACAGTGCAGCGGTAGGAGATGATGAGGTCGAGGGTATGACCAAGTTGGTGAGTGGGTGAGGTGGGGTGGAGGAAGAGGTTGGCAGCGTCAAGGAGAGATAGAAGGCGGGCGGCAGAGGAGTCGTTAGGGATATCCATGTGGATATTGAAGTCTCCGAGGATCAGAGTGGGCATGGAGAAGGAGAGAAGGAAGGTGAGGAATGGGTCAAAGTCATGGTGATGCAGAAGCGAGTGGGAGAAGAGCAGAGGGCGGGGGCTTAGTCAGGGAAGACTTCGTGGAGGAGATGTGCCTTCAGTAAGTCATTGCCTGTCGGATCTGAGGAGGGGGCGTTCCAGGCCAGAGGTGTGTCATGGGCGATAGGTTGATGGAAGTCTGGATGAGATGGAGGTAGAGTGAGTACCTTGAATACAGTAAGTACAGTGAGGAAGTTGGCATTAGAAGTGCAAAGTGCGTGGGCTGGGTTGTCGTAGAAAATCAGCAGGAAATAGGGGGCAAGGTGGTGGTGTGCTTACCCACTGGTGAGGAGTTTCCGCCTGCTGTGGAAGTGGACGGACAACCACTGGAGGTTCTTGAGGAGCGGGAGTCTTTCGTTCCCCCTTCTGCGGCTTCTCCCCACACAGTTCGCCAGCACTTCCGGTCCCCTGTTCTGTGGACTGGAGCCAGACTAGCAGGCCTGGGCCTGGGAGGCGGTGGGGCCTTCACCGCTTTGCTGCTTGGGGCCCAGACGGCCGGGCCGGGCAGGGTTAGTGGGGTGGGGGCGGAGGGGGGTCGGTGGGAGTGGGGGACACGACGGGAAGGGATGTCTGGCGGGGTTGTCGAGTTCGACTTTGACCATCTGCTTCCCCACTGACCTACAGGCGGCCGACTTGGCAAGGAGCGTGTTGGAGCACCACATCTCCTCCGACCCCCAGGCTGGGAAGACCCTCTTCAAGGAAGCCCTGGCTCTGCTGGCCTGTCACCACACTCGGGAGACAGTGCAGGTCTTCCTCGAGTACTCAATACCTCTGAACAGTTACGGCCACCATCGCCCCCCAGCTCCTCGGGACGGAAAGGCCCCAGCTGGGACAGACCGGGGATGAACGACAACGGATACCTCCGGGGTGGGGGCCTAGGGCGAACTTCGACAGTTGTATGGAGCCTGGGGACCTCGGCTCTCCTTGGTCTCCTTCTGAGGGGCCTGTCCTGGGTGGGAGGTGCAGGCAGGTGAGTGGTGAGGAGATTCCCAGGCCCCCAAGGCTGCAATCCAGGGTCCCCGCAATGCCTTGGTCCCCTCTGGGGCGGGATTCTGGGCCGGTACCGGGGGAGAGGTGGGAAAAGTTGAGTCCGGGTTGTGGCTCTACAGGCAGGTCCTTGAGGTTTGGAAATCTGTCGGGGCGGAGGCTTCCATCGCCTCATCCATGATGCGGGAACTGCTCCGTAAAGTGTTGGTACGACCTGTACCTGAGGAGAGCAACGGGACCGAGTGGGAGAGGCACACCCGAGGCTCCATCGCGGTGAGACCCAGAAGAACGGATCGAAGGGCAGGCCTGGCTGGAGCCCGCAGCCCTTAGCACTGAGCCCCACCCCTGCCTCACCTCTTCACACTCCTTCCGACCCATTCCCTGCTGCCTGGGGAGGTTTCCCAGGGCGCCAGGGGTGGGAGCCGGGGGCTGTCCTCGAGGGCACAGGAGGCCAAGCCCCGAGAGGGACCACCGAGCTGGGTGCTGTCTAACCCTGCCCGGGGCTTCGGCTCAGAGTGGGCCCGGGTGTGGGGTCAAAGGGAGCCGTGGACAGAGGCCAGGGGGCAGGTCGTGTTGGGGGGAACTTCTGGCTGTGCCCATGTGCCACCCCACCAGGCTGTGAACATGCTATATGAGCTTCTCTTTGCTGTGGAGTACTCGGAGGCTGTGGCTCGACTCCTCCCCCAGCTCTTCCTGGCCTTCATCATCCAGATCCACTATGTGCTGGAGCTGGGCCTGGTGGGGGAACGAGTGCTCTTGGCCGTGGAGCCCACCGTCCCCTCTGTCCTCAGTCCCTGGAGGTGAGCGACCGGAGGGATGTGGAGCTGGGGTAGAGGGACCCGTGAAGGAGATACTCCAAGTGAGGATGGCTCATCCCTCGATCACAGAACAGATCCCTCGATGACTCTGAATTGGGGCCGGGGGCTCCAAGGGGCCGGGGAGCTGATGGGCCGTGGGTCTGGGAGGCCGGAGATGGCAGAAATTCCAGGGAGCTCCTGGTCCAGGTTGTCCCTGCTGGGCTGGGGACCAAACATGGCAGGGATGGGGGATTTGGAGGTCAGCTCTCGTGTGTCCTACCCCTGGGGGTAGGGCTTACCTGTGACAGGACAAGACTTTTTGGGGACATGCCCAGAATCGGCAGGACTGACTGACACCCTCTGGTCCTCTCGCACCACCCACGCCACTCTGAACCCCCAAACCCTCGTTGCTTTCAGGACGGCCCTGGAGGCCCTGAGGGGGCTTCTGTCCAGCAGAGGATGTTGGCAGAGCTTCATAGCCATGGAGTTGCAGGATGGTTGGCACTTCTTCTCATCCCTCAACACCTTCCAGGAGGCCGTGGTCCTTCTGGCCAGGTGTGTGTGTGTGTGTGTGTGTGTGTGTGTGTGTGTGTGTGTGTGTGTGTGTGTGAGAGAGAGAGAGAGAGAGAGAGAGAGAGAGAGAGAGAGAGAGAGAGAGAGAGAGAGAGACGGGGTGGGCAGGATCCCCCAAGAAATTGGTCTGGACGAGCGGGTGGGGAGTAGCCTCCGCAGTTAACTGCCCTACACTTGGCCCTCCCCGAGCTCCTATTCCCCGGCCCCGGGGCTTCCCGGACTCCTCTCTGAGTTCAGTCATGCTGGGCTCTTTCCCCCAGGACCCTGGTTCAGAGCAGTTGTCCGATGGTGGCCGAACTCCTGCAAATGGTGGCCAGCTCTTTGCAGGAGAAAGACCCGCAGGGCCGAAGTGTGGCCATGGGGCTGCTGGCCGAGGTAAGAACAGGGGTACAGGGCCCTGGAGAGACGGCTCGGATCCTCAGTGGGCACTGTCACCTTCAGCCAGGGACCCCCGGACCCCGAACCCCGGGTGAGAGGGTGGGCAGAGGTTGGAGGGGAGCGGGGAGGTACTGGTCCCCGCCCCCGTCCCAAACAGCTTGGCACTCGTTGCCCCCTCTCTGCGGGTCCCGGCTCCGCCTTCCCGATCATCAGACTCCCGCCCCCTTCGCCTACGCGTTCCACTCGCGGACACGGTTTTCTGTGGCAGTTGATCTGGACGCCCTGCATGGAGACTGCCCTGGATCCCGAGGTCGTGCAGTTCATCTTCCGGGACGGCCTAAAGGACCCCGACCCCGTGGTGAGAGCCATCAGCCTGCAGGCCCTCAGCAGCCTGCCCCTCAACCACGACAAGGTCAGCGGCCCAGCCCTAGGACCACCCCCATAGGGTGTAGGGCAGGGGGGAACACCAGCCCGGGACCCGGACAGTCTTTGAGAGCACCCCGCCCCCGGGGAGGGCCCAGTTCTGGCAGGGGAAGCGGGACGACAAAGGACTCCCGGGAGCGGTCGGGGGCGGCCCCGGGGTGGGCAGTCCGGGGGGGGGGCCCGGGATCGAGGGACCAGGGGAGCCGTCTCGGGGCGGACCGCCTCACCGTCGCCCTCTTTGCCCTCGTCTCCTCAGGACCCAGTGCTCCTTGCTCAGCTCCCCTTCCTCCTGGAGGGCATCACCCAGAAGGACCAGGAGGGGCTCCTAGCGGCCATGGACGAGGCGACTCTCACCGCCCGCAGCCTGGGCAGTCGGGGGCTCGGCCACCTCCTTAAGGATATCGTCCTCATGCTGAACCCGTTCCTTGACGACGTAAGTCTGAAGGTTTCGAGGGGACAAGGGAGCAGCCGCCGCAGGCCTGGAGCCCGGGAACTCCCGCCCCGACCCCGGCTGTGCCAGAGCCCAGAGGCGGCCGCTTCCGCAGCTCCCACAGGGATCGGGGCATTAGCTGCCCTTCCGCAGCTCGTCAGACCTGCGGCGAGCCACGGCTCACCCCCGCCCCGCGCCCGGCACTGCGTTCCCCCTCCCCATGCCGGCGATGTCCTCGCTCCTTACTCTCCCCCCGAAGACCTCAGTCCCTACGTTGTCCCTGCCCTGGGGTCCCTAGCCCCCGCTCCGGTGCCCGCAGCCCTCCCCTCATCTCCTGCCCCTCCCACACACTCCACCGGGGATTTCTCCTCAGAAGAGACCTCAAGTGCGGGTGGCAGCCCTGGAGCTGCTGGCAGCCGTGGCCAGCAGCTGTCTGACGATTCCAAAACCCCGTCTCCATCATAAGCTGATCTGCTGCCTCCTCCCCATCCTCTTCCACCTGAAGGACGAGCACCCGACAGTGGCCAAAGTGAGTCTCCCCCACCCTCCACAATACTCATCCTCTCTGGGCCCCTGGTCCGGGGCTCTGCCGCCCCCTGACACCAACCCCTCGGGTTCTCTGCTTCCAGAAAGCCAGATATACATTCTTCTGGCTGGCCCAGAATATCGGCTGGAGGGACTCCAGAGTCGTCGGATGGATGTTGAGGTGGGAAGTGAGGGAGAGCACGGCCTATTGTACCATCTGGACGGCCTTGGTGAGTACGTCAGGTACAGGTGGGGGCTGGGAGGGGTGTCCTTGGATCTGGGGTGGGAACTGTGGGGGCGGATCCCTCCTGCGGGGCACATCGGTGAGATATGTAATTATTCCGTACACAGCACTGTACCGAGCTCCTCGGAGAGCACAGCTGAATGGTTGTGGACACGTTCCCGGCCCGCAATGACCTTACAGTCTAGAAGGGTTGATTTGCGAAAGGGACCAGGAGGAGGTTGAGAGCCCCGTGTCCTGTAGTGGAAGTGGAAGTTGGAGAGTTGGGGCACATCGTCAAGGAGGTTGGGGATGGGTTGGGTTCTCTCACTGTCCTTCTCCTCCGCCCCAGATGAAGAGCTTTGGGGACTTCCTTCCCATTTTCTTGTCCCAAGCTCTGGCCTATACCAACTGCATCCAACCAGATGTGAAATTTGTGGCCGTTGTCTTCCTAGGTGAGTGGGGAGTGGAGGGCACTGGGGAAAGCAAGCAAACATACAAACCAAAAACCAACAAAGTAATGCCACACCATCTGGCCCGACCCCTTTTCTTGGCCAGATCCCAGAGGAGGCCTCTCTTGGCTCCTCCTCCCTGACTCCGGGGGCTGGATATGGAAGCCAAGTCCTTCCAGCAGTCCTTCTGGGAAGCGGGTGGACGGATGGATGGGCAAAAAAACGAGGAAAATAATGGTTTGTTTCCTTTCCCCACAGTACACACCATCACTCTCTATCCCGCGAGCCCGCTGCTCTCCGACAAGACGTTCAAAATCATTTTCCACAGTGAGTCCTAACAAAGACACGCACCCTATCCATCTGTCCCCTAATCTCTCTCTCTCTCTCTCTCTCTCTCTCTCTCTCTCTCTCTCTCTCTCTCTCTCTCACTATCTCTCTCTCTCTCTCTCTGTCATTCTCTTTCTCTCTTCTGTCTCTCACCATGCTCTGTGCTTCCTCCTCTGTCTTGCTTTTCTCTTTCACTCACCTTTCCGAATGCTGGCCCTCTGAGCCTCTAGCAGCTATTTCCCCCTAGACTGCTAGCACCTTATGGGCTGGGAGATCTGTCTGTTCATTCTAGTTGACTATATTCTCCCTAGCGCTTAATGCAGTGCTCTGCACATGGTAAGCGCTCTGGAAATACCATCCACTGACTGATTGATTTCTCTGTCTTCTTCTTTCCTCTGTCGTGTTTCAGGCTTTCCCATCTCCACAGCCCTGGGTGGGTGGTGGTAGAAGGACAGAACGAGGCAAGGGGAAGTTATGGGTTCAGGAGATTGGAGTTGGATGGTGAGTGGAGGACTCTTCCCATGTCCCCGGGGCATGATCAAAGTCGGGGAGGGGAACAGCTTCTAGTGGAGGACTGCCTTGCATCACACGTGTTCTTTACCACCCCTTTTCAGAAATTGAAGCTCTGAAAAACGACTCCTCGTCCAAGATCCGCAGATTCCTGAACACCTACGAACGGAGACAGAAAGAGAACGATGAACCGTTCTTCTTCTGAGGGCCCCCACCCCAATCAATCAATCAATCAATCGTATTTATTGAGCGCTTACTATGTGCAGAGCACTGTACTAAGCGCTTGGGAAGTACAAATTGGCATCACATAGAGACAGTCCCTACCCGATAGTGGGCTCACAGTCTAAAAGGGGGAGACAGAGAACAGAACCAAACATACCAACAAAATAAAACAAGTAGGATAGAAATGTACAAGTAAAATGAATAAATAAATAAATAGAGTAATAAATATGTACAACCATATATACATATATACAGGTGCTGTGGGGAGGGGAAGGCGGTAAGGCGGGGGGGTGGGGGGGGGGCGAGGGAGAGGAAGGAGGGGCTCAGTCTGGGAAAGCCTCCTGGAGGAGGTGAGCTCTCAGCAGGGCCTTGAAGGGAGGAAGAGAGCTAGCTTGGCGGATGGGCAGAGGGAGGGCATTCCAGGCCCGGGGGATGACGTGGGCCGGGGGTCGATGGCGGGACAGGCGAGAGCGAGGTACAGTGAGGAGATTAGTGGTGGAGGAGCGGAGGGTGCGGGCTGGGCAGTAGAAGGAGAGAAGGGAGGTGAGGTAGGAGGGGGCGAGGTGATGGAGAGCCTTGAAGCCCAGGGTGAGGAGTTTCTGCCTGATGCGCAGATTGATCGGTAGCCATTGGAGGTTTTTGAGGAGGGGAGTGATATGTCCAGAGCGTTTCTGGACAAAGATAATCCGGGCAGCAGCATGAAGTATGGATTGAAGTGGAGAGAGACACGAGGATGGGAGATCAGAGAGAAGGCTAGTGCAGTAGTCCAGACGGGATAGGATGAGAGCTTGAATTAGCAGGGTAGCGGTTTGGATGGAGAGGAAAGGGCGGATCTTGGCAATGTTGCGGAGCTGAGACCGGCAGGTTTTGGTGACGGCTTGGATGTGAGGGGTGAATGAGAGAGCGGAGTCGAGGATGACACCAAGGTTGCGGGCTTGTGAGACGGGAAGGATGGTAGTGCCGTCAACAGAGATGGGAAAGTCAGGGAGAGGACAAGGTTTGGGAGGGAAGACAAGGAGCTCAGTCTTCGACATGTTGAGCTTTAGGTGGCGGGCGGACATCCAGATGGAGATGTCCTGAAGGCAGGAGGAGATGCGAGCCTGGAGAGAGGGGGAGAGAGCAGGGGCAGAGATGTAGATCTGGGTGTCATCAGCGTAGAGGTGAGGAGGTGAACTGGATCATGAGGAGGAACAAGCACAAGACCAGGCTGAAGGCGAGACCCAAGACCAAGCAGAGGATGAGGGCCAGTGCCAGGTGGAGGAGCCAGATGGAGTAGAAGGCCCAGGACGAGGCAGTGGAGGATGGTCAAGACCAGGTGGGTGAGGAGGGTCAGGACCATGTGGAGGAGGAGTAGGAGGAGCGTTCTTTTCTCCCCGTGGGAGAAAAGAAACCTAGGAGGACGAGGTGGCATCAGGACGGTCCTGGGGCACGGGGTCTGGAGCAGCGGGGGCTGCCTTGGGATGTGCCATGGGTTCTGGTCCCAGACGAATGGACAGAATCCCGTCCTGAGACAGCCATGTGAGGGAAGGTGGCTCACGGGACTCGGCCCTCTCCGAGATCCCCCAATTTTGCTTTGGCCGCCCCCGGGAGCATGGAGACCAGCCTGGGTGTGGACACTAACTCCAGGACTCTGGGACGGTGGGGACAGAACCGAGCCGGTGTCAAACTCCCACTTCTTTCCCGATGGGTGGGGCCTGACTTTCCTTCAGCCAGCGGGATGGTAGGGAGTTGGGGCGGGGTTTAGATTGGAATGCCACTAGAGTCTATGGGTGCGGCGGAGAAGGGGTGACCCGTCGGCCCTGGACTGTTCAGCCCCCAGGCTTCTGGGACACTGTTCTTCAGGTCCCAAGGCCACATGTCAGAACTGGATTCCAGGCTCAAAATTAGGCTGTTAGCATTCAAAGTAAGTTGTTAGATAAGAACAGATATAATAGTAGGTTGTTAGCTTTAAAAGTAGGCTGTTTGCTTTAAAAGTAGGCTATTAGCTTTAAAAGCAGGCTGTTAGGTGAAATCAGATTTAAAAGTAGGCTCTTAGCATTAAAATAGACTGTTAGCTTTAAAAACAGGCTGTTAGCATTTAAAAATAGGCTGTTTTAACATTAAAATAGGCTGCTAGCATTAAAAGCAGGCTGTTAGCTTTAAAAACAGGCTGTTAGATAAAAAGATTCAAAAGCAGGCTGTTAGCATTAACACTTAGACTAAAAAATTGGCTGTTAGCTAAAAACAGACTAAAAAGCAGGCTGTTAGCATTAAAAGTAGGTTGATAGGTAAAAACAGATTTAATAGTAGGTTATCTTAGGGTTAGGTTTAGGGTTGGGTTAGGGTTAGGGTTGTTAGGGTTAGGGTTGTTAGGGTTAGGGTTAGGGTTGTTAGGATTAGGGTTGTTAGGGTTAGGGCTAGTGTTGGGGTTAGGGATAGGGGTTAGTGTTAGTCTTAGGGTTAGGGTTAAGGTTAGGGTTAGGTTTAGGGTTTAGGGTTTAGGGTTAGGGTTAGGGTTAGGGTTTAGGGTTAGGGTTAGGGTTAGGGTTAGGGTTAGGGGTTAGGGTTAGGGTTAGCGTTAAGGTTAGGGTTAGGGTTAGGGTTAGGATCCAGGTTCTCTTCGTCTGCCTCATCCTAGCCTTCCTGCTCCTCAAGATCTCTATACTTTCCTGGCCCTCCAACTCTTCCTGGTTCTGGTAATCCGCCTCCACCAAACACTGGCCCTCCTTCTGCGGCTAGTCCTGACCTTTGTCCTCGGCCAGATCCTGGCTCACCTTTGACCTCCACCCGGAACTTGCATTCCTCATCTTTCTAGGCCACCTTCTTTTCCTCCTAGTCTTTGCTCTCCTCCTCCCTCGGGACCGACGGAGGTCCTATTCCTCTGCCTCATCCTGGCCTTCTTTCTCCTCCAGATCCTGGCCCTCCTCCTCCTTCGGGTCTTCTTCTTCTTCTTCTGACTTGTACTGGCCCACCCCCATCCGTCTGGTCCTGGGCTTCCTCCTCCACCTTCTCCTGGCTCTCCACCTCCGAGTGATCTTTTTCCCAACTCCTCTGTCTGATCTCCACTCCCCTCCTTCGCCTGGGCATGGCACTGCTCCTCAACATGGTCCTTACCCTCCTCACCCACCTTGTCTTGGTCATGCTCCTCTGCCTGGTCCTGGCCCTCCTAACCCATCTGGTAACTCCACCTGACACTGGCCCTCCTCCTCTGCTTTGTCTTGTTTCTCTCTTTCAGCCTGGTCTTAACCTTCTTCCTCTTCATGATCCAGTTCCTCCCCTGCCTGGTCCTGGCTCTCCTGCTCTGCTAGATCCTGTGCCTCCTCCTTTTCCTGGTCTTGGCCTCCTTCCTGTTCTTTTCCTGGCCCTCCAACTCTCCCTGGTAGTAGTAATCCTCCTGAACCAAACACTGGCCCTTCCGCTCCGCCTTGTCCTGGCCTTTGTCCTCGTCCATCTAGATCGCCTCCTCCTCCTCCTAGTTTTGGCCCTCCTCCTCCTTCGTTCCACGGCCTCTTCCTCTGCCTCATCCTGGCCTTCCTTCTTCCCCATATCCTATCCCTCCTCCTTCTGCTGATCCTCTTCTTCTTCTTCTGCCTGGTCCTGGCCCACCTCCATCTACCTGGTCCTGGGCCTCCTCCTCCACCTGTTTCTGGCTCTCCTCCTCCCAGTGACCTTTTTCCCACCTCCTCTGTCTGATCGTCCCTCCCCTCCTTCGCCTGGCCCTGGTACTCCTCCTCCACATGGTCCTGACCCTCCTCACCCACCTGGTCTTGACCATCCTCCACTGCCTCGTCCTGGGCCTTCTACTCCATCTGGCTCCTCCACCTGGCACTGGCCCTCATCCTCTGCTTGGTCTTGGGTCTCGCCTTCAGCCTGGTCTTGTGCTTGTTCCTCCTCATGATCCAGTTCACCTCCTCAGCTAGATCCTACGCCTCCTCCTCCCCTTGGACTTGGCCTCCTTCTCGTTCTTTTCCTGGTCCTCCAACTCTTCCTGGTACTGGTAATCCTCCCGCATCAAACAGTAGCCATCCAACTCTGCCTTGTCCTGGCTTTCGTCCTAGGCCAGATGCTGGCTCACCTTGGACCTCCACCTGGTACTTGTCTTCCTAGTCCATCTAGGCCGCCTCCTATTCCTCCTAGTCTTTGGACTCCTCCTCCCTCGGTACTGAGGGAGGTCCTATTCCTCTGCGTCATCCTGGCCTTCTTTCTCCTCCAGATCCTGGCTCTCCTCCTGCTTCTGGTCCTCTTCCTCTTCTTCTGCCTTTTCCTGGCCCACCCCCATCCGTCTGGTCCTGGGTCTCTTCCTCCACATGCTCCTGGCCCTCCTCCTCCCATTGAACTATTTCCCACCTCCTCTGTCTCATCTTTACTCTCCTCCTTCGCCTGGGCCTGGCACCCCTCCTCCACATGGTCCTGACCCACCTCACCCATCTTGCTCTGGCCATCCTCCACTGCCTGGTCCTGGCCCTCCTACCCCATCTGGCACCTTCACCTGGCACTGGCCCTCATCCTCTGCTTGGTCTTGGTTCTCGCCTTCAGCCTCGTCTTAACCCTCTTCCTCTTCATGATCCAGATCTTCCTCTGCCTGGGCCTGGCCCTCCTCCTGTGCTAGATCCTGCGCCTAATCCTTCTCTTGGTCTTGGCCTCCTTCCTGTTCTTTTCCTAGCCCTCCAGCTCTTCCAGGTACTAGTAATCCTCCTGTACCAAACACTGGCCCTTCAGCTCCTCCTTGTCCTGGCCTTCGTCCTCGGCCAGATCCTGGCTCTCCTAAGTCCTCCACCTAGTACTTACCTTCCTCCTCATTCTAGGTCGCCTCCTCCTCCTCCTCCTAATTTTGGCCCTCCTCTTTCTTCGTTTTATGTCCTTTTCCTCTGCCTCATCCTGGCCTTCCTTCTCCCCCGTATCCTATCCCTCCTCCTTCTCCTGATCCTCTTCTTCTTCTGCCTGGTCCTGGCCCACCTCCATCTATCTGGTCCTGGATCTCCCCCTCCACCTACTCCTGGCTCTCCTCCTCCCAATGGTCTTTTTCCCACCTCCTCTGTCTGATCTTCACTACCCTCCTTGGCCTGGGCCTGGCACTCCTCCTCCACATGCTCCTGACCCTCCTCACCCACCTGGTCTTGGCCATCCTCCTCTGCCTGGTCTTGGCCCTCCTACCCCATCTGGCTCCTCCACCTGGCACTGGCCCTCATCCTCTGCTTTGGTCTTGGTTCTCGCCTTTAGCCTGGTCTTAACCCTCTTCCTCCTCATGGTCCAGTTACTCCACTGCTTGGTCCTGGCTTCCTACTCAGCTAGATCCTCCGCCTCCTCCTTCTCTTGTGTTGGCCTCCTTCTCGTTCTTTTCCAAGCCCTCCAACTCTTCCTTGCACTGCTAATCCTCCTCTACGAAACTCTGGCCCTCCTACTCCGGCTACTCTTGGTCTTCGTCCTCGGCCAGTTCCTGGATCGCCTGGGACCTCCAACTGGCACTTGCCTTCCTCGTCCATCTAGCCCGCTTCCTCCTTCTCCTACTTTTGGCCCTACTCCTCCATCTATCCAGATCCTCTTCGTCTGCCTCATCCTGGCCTTAGTTCTCCTCCTGATCGTGGACCTCCTACTTCTGCTGATCCTCTTCTTCTTCTTCTGTCTGGTCCCGGCCGACGCTTTCCCGTCTGGTCCTGGGTCTCCTCCTCCACCTGCTCTTGGACCTCCTCCTCCCATTGATCGTTTTCTCAGCTCCTCTGTCTCATCTTTACTCTCCTCCCTCACCTGGGCCTGGCACTCCTCCTTCACATGGTCCTGACCCTCCTCACCCACCTGGTCTTTGCCATTCTCCACTGCCAGGTCCTGGCCCTCCTACCCCATCTGGCTCCTCCACCTGGCACTGGCACTCATCCTCTGCTTGGTCTTGGTTTTCTCCTCCAGCTTGGTCCTATCCCTATTTCTCATTATGATCCAGTTCCTCCTCTGCTTGGACCCGGCTCTCCTACACTGCTAGATCCTGCACCTCCTCCTCGTCTTGGTCTTGGCCTCCTTCTTGTTTTTTTCCTGGCCCTCCAACTCTTCCAGGTACTAGTAACCTTCCTGAACCAAAAACTGGCCCTTCAGCTCCACCTTGTCCTGGCCTTCGTCCTTAGACAGATCCTGGCTCTCCTGGGACCTCCACCTAGTTCTTGGCTTCCTCCTCCTTCTAGGTCGCCTTCTCCTCCTCCTAGTTTTGGCCCTCCGCCTCCTTCGTTCCGCGTCCTTTTCCTCTGCCTCATCCTGGCCTTCCTTCTCCCCCATATCCTAACCCTCCTCCTTCTGCTGATTCTCTTCTTCCTCTTCTGCCTGGTCCTGGCCCACCCCTATCTCTCTGGTCCTGGATCTCCTCCTCCACATGCTCCTGGCTCTCCTCATCCCAATGATCTTTTTCCCACCTCCTCTGTTTGATCTTTACTCGCCTCCTTCGCCAGGGTCTGGCACTCTTCCTCCACATGGTCCAGACCCTGCTCACCCACCTGGTCTTGGCCATCCTCCTCTGCCTGGTCCTGGCCCTCCTACCCCATCAGGCTCCTCCACCTGGCACTGGCCCTTATCCTCTGCTTGGTCTTGGTTCTGGCCTTTAGCTTGGTCTTAACCCTCTTCCTCCTCATGATCCAGTTCCTTCTGTGCCTGATCCTGGCCATTCCTCCTCAGGTGGATCCTCCGCCTCCTCATCCTCTTGGTCTTGGCCTCCTTCTTGTTCTTTTCCAGGCCCTCCAACTCTTCCTGGTACTGGTACTCCTCCTCTACCAAACACTGGCCCTCCTACTCCGGCTGCTCCTGGCCTTCGTCCTCGGCCAGATCCTGGCTCTTCTGGGACCTCCAACTGGTACTTGCCTTCCTCGTCCATCTAGCTCGCCCCCTCCTCCTCCTAGATTTGGCCCTCCTCCTCCCTCGACGCAGGTTCTCGTCGTCTGCCTCATCCAGGCCTTCGTTCTCCTCCAGATTGTGGACCTCCTACTTCTGCTGATCCACTTCTTCTTCTTCTGCCTCGTTCTGGCCCACCCCCTTCCGTCTGGTCCTGGGCCACCTCCTCAAACTGCTCCCAACTCTCCTCCCCCAAATGAACTTGTGGCCTCCTCCTTTGTCTGATCTTCACTCCCCTCATTCGCCCGGGCCTGGCACACCTCCTCCACATCGTTCTGCACGTCATCAGCCACCTGGTCTTGGCCATCCTCCACTGCCTGGTCCTGGCCCTCCTACCCAATTTGGCTCTTCCACCGGGCACTGGCCCTTATCCTCTGCTTGATCTTGGTTCTCACCTTCAGCCTGGTCCTAACCCTCTTCCTCCTCATGATCCAGTACCTCCTCTGTCTTGTCCTGGCCCTCCTCCTCAGCTAGATCCTGCGCCTTCTCCTTTCAATGGTATTGGCCTCCTTCCCGTTCGTTTCCTGGCCTTCCAACGCTTCCTGGTACTGGTAATCCTCCTCCACCAAACACTGGCCCTCCAGCTCCGCCTTGTCTTGGCCTTCGTCCTCGGCCAGATCCTGGATCTCCTGGGACCTCCACCTGGTACTTGCCTTCCTCGTAAATCTACCTTGCCTCCTACTCCTCTTAGTTTAGGCCCTCCTCCTCCCTCGATCCAGGTTCTCTTCGTCTGCCTCATTCTGGCCTTCCTTCTCCTCAAGATCGTGGACCTCCGACTTCTGCTGATCCTCTTCTTCTTCTGCCTGGTCCTGGCCCACCCTCTTCCGTCTGGTACTGAGCCTCCTCCTCGACCTGCTCCTGGCTCTCCTCCTTCCAGTGATCTTTTCCCGACCTCCTCGGTCTCATCTTTACTCTCTGCTTCTTCGCCTGGGTCTCCTCCTCCACCACATGACCCTGAACCTCCTCACCCACCTGGACTTAGCCATTCTCCACTGCCTGGTCCTGGCCCTCCTACCCCATCTGGCCCCTCCGCCTGTCCCAGGCCCTTATCCTCTGCTTGGTCTTGGTTCTTGCCTTCAGCCTGGTCTTAACCCTCTTCCTCCTCATGATCCATTTCCTCCTCGGCCTGGTCCTGGCCCTCCTCCTCTGCTAGATCCTGTGCCTCCTCTTTCTCTTGGTCTTGGCTGTCCTTCTCTATATTTTCCTGGCCCTCCAACTCTTCCTGGTTCTGGTAATCCTCCTCCAGTAAAACACTGGCCCTCCTTCTCCGGCTAGTCCTGACCTTTGGCCTCGGCCAGATCCTGGCTCACCTTTGACCTCCACCCGGGACTTGCATTCCTCGTTTTTCTAGGCCGCCTTCTCTTCCCCGTAGTCTTTGCCCTCCTCCTCCCTCGAGACCGAGGGAGGTCCTATTCCTCTGTGTCATCCTGGCCTTCTATCTCCTCCAGATCCTGGCCCTCCTGCTCCTTCGGGTCTTCTTCTTCTTCTTCTGCCTTGTACTGGCCCACCTCCATCCGTCTGGTCCTGGGCTTCCTCCTCCACCTTCTCCTGGCTCTCCACCTCCGAGTGATCTTTTTCCCAACTCGTCTGTTTGATCTCCACTCCCCTCCTTCGCCTGGGCATGGCACTGCTCCTCAACATGGTCCTTACCCTCCTCACCCACCTTGTCTTGGCCATGCTCCTCTGCCTGGTCCTGGCCCTCCTAACCCATCTGGTAACTCAATCTGGCACTGGCCCTCCTCCTCTGCTTTGTCTTGTTTCTCTCCTTCAGCCTGGTCTTAACCTTCTTCCTCTTCATGATCCAGTTCCTCCCCTGCCTGGTCCTGGCTCTCCTGCTCTGCTAGATCCTGTGCCTCCTCCTTTTCCTGGTCCTGGCCTTCTTGTTCTTTTCCTGGCCCTCCAACTCTCCCTGGTAGTAGTAGTCCTCCTGAACCAAACACTGGCCCTTCCGCTCCGCCTTGTCCTGGCCTTCGTCCTCGTCCATCTAGATCGCCTCCTCCTCCTCCTAGTTTTGGCCCTCCTCCTCCTTCGTTCCACGTCCTCTTCGTCTGCCTCATTCTGGCCTTCCTTCTCCCCCATATCCTATCCCTCCTCCTTCTGCTGATCCTCTTCTTCTTCTTCTGCCTGGTCCTGGCCCACCTCTATCTACTTTGGTCCTGGGCCTCCTCCTCCACCTGTTCCTGGCTCTCCTCCTCCCAATGACCTTTTTCCCGCCTCCTCTGTCTGATCGTCCCTCCCCTCCTTCGCCTGGGCCTGGCACTCCTCCTCCACATGGTCCTGACCTTCCTCACCCACATGGTCTTGGCCAACCTCCACTGCCTCGTCCTGGGCCTTCTACCCCATCTGGCTCCTCCACCTGGCACTGGCCGACATCCTCTGCTTGGTCTTGGGTCTCGTCTTCAGCCTGGTCTTAAGCTTCTTCTTCCTCATGATCTAGTTCCTCCTCTGACTGGTCCTGGCCCACCTCCTCAGCTACAACCTACGCCTCCTCCTTCACTTGGTCTTGGCCTCATTCTCGTTCTTTTCCTGGCCCTCCAACTCTTCCTGGTACTGGTAATCCTCCCGCATCAGACACTGGCCCTCCATCTCCACCTTATCCTGGCTTTCGTCCTCAGCCAGATCCTGGGTCCCCTTGGACCTCCACCTGGTACTTGTCTTCCTCGTCCATCTAGGTCGCCACCTCTTCCTCCTCGTCTTTGCCTTCCTCCTCCCTCGGTATCGAGGGAGGTCCTATACCTCTGCGTCATCCTGGTCTTCTTTCTCCTCCAGATCCTGGCCCTCCTCCTTCGTCTGGTCCTCTTCTTCTTCTTCTGCCTTGTCCTGGCCCACCCCTATCCGTCTGGCCCTGGGTCTCCTCCCCTACATGCTCCTGGCCCTCCTCTTCCCATTGAACTATTTCCCACCTCCTCTGTCTCATCTTTACTCTCCTCCTTCGCCTGGGCCTGGCACCCTTCCTCCACATGGTCCTGCCCCTCCTCACCCACCCCCTGCACCTCGTCACCCTCCTGGTCTTGGCCATCCTCCTCTGCCTGGTCCTGGCCCTCCTACCCCATCTGGCCCCTCCACCTTGCACTGACCCTCATCCTCTGCTTGGTCTTGATTCTCGCGGTAAGCCTGGTCTTAACCCTCTTTCTCCTCATGATCCAGTTCCGTCTCTGCCTGGTCCTGGCCTTCCTCCCTGCTAGATCCTGCCCCGCCTCATTCTCTTGGTCCTGGCCTCCTTATCGTTCTGTTCCAGTCCCTCCAACTCTTCCTGGTACTGGTAATCCTCCTCTACCAAACACTGGCCCTCCTGCTCCGGCTACTCCTTGTCCTCGTCCTCGGCCAGATCCTGGCTCTCCTGGGACCTTCGCCTGGTACTTGCCTTCCTTGTCCATCTAGGTCGCCTCCTCCTCCTCCTCCTAGTCTTGGTCCTCCTCCTCCCTCGGTCCAGGTCCTCTTCCTCTGCCTCATCCTGGCCTTCCTCCTCCTCCAGATCCTGGCCCTCCTCCTTCTGCTGATCCTCGTCCTCTTCTTCTACCTGGTCCAGGCCCCGCCCTTCTTTCTGGTCCAGGGCCTCCTCCTCCACCTGATCCTAGCTCAATTCCTCCTAATGATCTTTTTGCCTCCTCGTCTGTCTGATCTTCACTCCGCTCCTTCTCCTGGAAATGGCACTCCTCCTCCACATCGTTCTGACCGTCCTCACCCACCTGTCGTTGGCCATTCTCCACTGCCTGGTCCCGGCCCTCCTACCCCATCTGGCTATTCCACCGGGCACAGGCCCTCATCCTCTGCTTGGGCTTGGTTCTCGCTTTCAACCTAGTCTTAACCATCTTCCTCTTCAGGATCCAGTTCCTCCTCTGCCTGGTCCTGGCCATCCTCCTTTGCTAGATCCTGTGCCTCCTCCTTCTCCTGGTCTTGGCCCCCTTCTTGTTGCTTTCCTGGCCCTCCAACTCTTCCTGGTACTAGTAATCATCTTGAAGCAAACACTGGCCCTTCAGCTCCACCTTGTCCTGGCCTTCGTCCTTGGCCAGGTCCTGGCTCTCCTAGGACCTCCACCTAGTACGTGCCTTCCTCCTCCTTCTAGGTCGCCTCCTCCTCCTAGTTTGGGCCCTCCTCCTCCTTCATTCCGCGTCCTCTTCCTCTAGCTCATCCTGGCCTTCCTTCTCACCCATATCCTATCCCTCCTTCTTCTGCTGATCCTCGTCTTCTTCTTCTGCCTGGTCCTGGCCCACCCCCATCTTTCTGGTCCTGGGCCTCCTCCTCCACCTGCTTCTAGCTCTCCTCATCCCAATGACCCTTATCCCACCCCCTCCGTCTGATCGTCACTCCCCTCCTTCGCCTGGACCTGGCAATCCTCCTCCACATGGTCCTGACCCTCCTCATCTACCTGGTTTTGGCCATCCTCCTCTGCCTGGTCCTGGCCCTCCTACCACATCTGGCTCTTCCACCGGGCACTGGCCCTCATCCTCTGCTTGGTCTTGGTTCCCGCCTTTAGCCTGGACTTAATCACCTTCCTCCTCATGATTCAGTTCCTCCTCTGCGTGGTCCTGGCCCTCCTTCTCAGCTAGATCCTGCCCCTCCTCCTTCTCTTTGCCTTGGCCTGCTTCTCGTTCTTTTCCAGGCCCTCCAACTCTTCCTGGTACTGGTAATCCTCCTCTATCAAATACTTACCCTCCTAAATCGGCTACTCCTGGCCTTCATCCTCGGCCAGATCCTGGCTGTCTTGGGACCTCCAACTGGTACTTGCCTTCCTCGTCCATCTAGGTCGCCTCCTCTTCCTTCTTGTCTTGGCCCTCCTCCTCCCTCGGTCCGGATCCTCTTCCTCTGCCTCATCCTCGCCTTCCTCCTCCTCCAGATCCGGGCCATCCTCCTTGTGCTGATCCTTGCATTGTTATTCTACGTGATCCTGGCCCACCCCTTTGCGTCTGGTCCTGGGCCTCCTCCTCCACCTGCTCCTAGGTCTCCTTCTTCAAATTATCTTTTTGCGTCCTCCTCTGTCTGTTCTTTACTCCCCTCTTTCGCCTTGGCTTGGCACCCCTCCTACACATCGTAGTGACCGTCCTCACCCACCTGGTCTTGGCCATTCTCCACTGCCTGGTCCTAGCCCTCCTACCCCATTTGGCTCTTCCACCGGGCACTGGCGCTCATCCTCTGCTTGGTCTGGGTTCTTGCCTTCAGCCTGGTCTTAACCTTCTTCCTCCTCATGATTCAGTCCCTCCTCTGCCTGTTCCTGGCCCTCCTCCTCAACTAGATCCTGCGCCTCCTCCTTCTCTTGGTCTTGTCCTCCTTCTTGTTCTTTTCCTGGCCCTCCAACTCTTCCTGGTACTGTTAATCATCCTCCATCAAACACTGGCCCTCCAGTTCTGCCTTGTCCTGGCCTTCGTCCTCGGCCTGATCCTGAATATCCTGGGACCTCCAAATGGTACTTGCCTTTCCCGTCCATCTAGCTCGCCTCCTCCTTCTCCTAGTTTTGGCCCCCCTCCTCCCTCGATCCATGTCCTCTTCGTCTGCCTCATCCTGGCCTTCCTTCTCCTCCGGATCGTGGACCTCCTACTTCTGCTGATCCTCTTCTTCTTCTGCCTGGTCCTGGCCTACCCTCTTCCGTCTGGTCCTTTGCCTCCTGTCCCACCTGGCTCTCCTCCTCCCAATGACCTTTTTCCCACCTCCTCTGTCTCGTCTTTACTCTCCTTCGCCTGGGCCTGGCCCTCCTCCACCACATGGGCCTGACCCTCCTCAACCACCTAGTCTTGGCCATTTTCCACTGTGTGGTCCTGGCTCTCTTACCCCATCTGGCTCCTCCACCTGACCCTGGCCCTCATCCTCTGCTTGGTCTTGGTTTTTGCCTTTAGCCTAGTCTTAACACTCTTCCTCCTCATGATCTAGTTCCTCCTCTGCCTGGTCCTGGCCCTCCTCCTCTGCTAGATCCTGCGCCTCCTCTTTCCCTTGTTCTTGGCCGTCCTCTTTTTTTCCTCGCCCTCTAACTCTTACTGCTACTGGTAATACTCCTCCACAAAACACTGGCCCTCCTTCCCCGGCTAGTCCTGGCCTTTGTCCTCGGCCAGATCTTGGCTCTCCTGGGACCTCCACCTAGTACTTACCTTCGTCCTCCATCTAGGTAGCCTCCGCCTCCTCCTAAGTTTGGCCCTCCTCCTCCTTCGTTCCCCGTCTTCTTCCTCTGCCTCATTCTGGCTTTCCTTCTCCTCCAGATCGTGGACCTCCTCCTTCTGCTGATCCTCTTCTTCTTCTTCTCCCTGGTCCTGGCCCACCTGCTTCCATCTGTTCCTGGGCCTCCTCCACCACCTGCTCCTGGCTCTCCTCCTCCCAATGATATTTTTCCCACCTCCTCTGTCTCATCTTTATTCCCCTTCTTCGCCTGGGTCTGGCCCTCCTCCACCACATGGTCCTGACCCTCCTCACCCACCTGGTCTTGGCCATTCTCCACTGCCTGGGCCTGGCCCTCCTACCCCATCTGGTTCCTCCACCTTACCCTTGCCCTCATCCTCTGCTTGGTCTTGGTTCTTGCTTTTAGCCTGGTCTTCACCCTCTTCCTCCTTATGAACCAGTTCCTCCTCTGCCTGGTGCTGGCCCTCCTTCTCTGCTAGATCCTGCGCCTCCTTTTCTCTTGGTCTTGGCCGTCCTTCTCTTTCTTTTCCTGGCCCTCCAACTATTCCTGGTAGTGGTAATCCTCCTCCACCAAACACTGGTCCTGCTTCTCCGGCTAGTCCTGGCCTTTGTCCTCGGCCAGATGCTGGCTCACCTTTGACTTCCACCTGGTTCTTGTTTCCTCGTTCATCAAGGCCGCCTCCTCTTCCTCTTAGTCTTTGCCCTCCTCGTGCCTCGATCCAGGTCCTCTTCTACTGCCGTTCCTGGCCCTCCTCCTTCTTCTTTTCCTCTTCGTCTTCTCTCTTGTCCTGGCCCACCCCCATTCATCTGGTCCTGGGTCTCCTCCTCCACATGCTCCTGGACCTCCTCCTCCCATTGATCTTTTTCCCAACTCCTATGTCTCATCTTTACTCTCTTCCATCGCCTGGGCCTGGCACTCCTCCTCCATATGCTCCTGACCCTCCTCAGCCACCTGGTCTTGGCCATCCTCTACTGCCTGGTCCTGGCCCTCCTACCCCATCTGCCTCCTCCACCTGGCACTGGCCGTCATCCTCTGCTTGGTATTGGTTCTCGCCTTCAGCCTGGTCTTAACCCAGTTCCTCTTCATGATCCAGTTCCTCCTCTGCCTGGTCCTTGCCCTCCTCCTCTTCTAGATCCTGCGCCTCCTTCTTTTCTTGGTCTTGTCCACTTTCTTGTTCTTTTGCTGGCCCTCGAACTCTTACTGGTACTAGTAATCCTCCTGAACCAAACACTGGCCCGTCAGCTCTGCCTTGTCCTGGCCTACGTCCTCGGCCAGATCCTGACTCTTCGGGGACCTCCACCCAGTACTTGCCTTCCTCCTCCATCTAGGTCGCCTCTTCCTCCTCCTAGTTTTGGCCCTCCTCCTCCTTCGTTCCACGTCATCTTCCTATTCCTCATCCAGACCTTTCTTCTCCCCCATATCCTATCCCTTTTCCTTCTGCTGATCCTCTTCTTCTTCTTATGCCTGGTCCTGCCCCATCCCCATCTGTCTGGTCCTGGGCCACCTCCTCCACCTGCTCCTGGCTCTCCTCCTCCAAACGATATTTTTCACACCTCCTCAGTCTGATCATCACTCCCCTCCTTCGCCTGGGCCTGGCACTCTTCCTCCACCTAGTCCTGCCCCCCCCTCACCCACCCCCTGCTCCTCCTCCCCCTCCTGGTCTTAGCCATCCTCCTCTGCCTGGTCCTGGCCCTCCTATCCCATCTGGCCTCTCCACCTGGCACTGGCCCTCATCCCCTGCTTGGTCTTGGTTCTCGCCTTTAACCTGGACTTAACCCTCTTCCTCCTCATGATCCAGTTCGTTCTCTACCTGGTCCTGGCCCTCCTCCTCAGCTAGATCCTGCGCTGCCTCCTTCTATTGCTCTTGGCCTCATTCTCGTTCTGTTCAAGGCCCTCCAACTCTTCCTGGTACTGGTAATCCTCGTCTACCAAATACTGGTCCTCCTACTCCAGCTACTCCTGGCTTTCTTCCTCGGCCAGATCCTGGCTCTCCTGGGACCTCCTCCTTGTACTTGCCTTCCTCGTCCATCTAGGTCGCCTCCTCCTCCTCCTAGTCTTTGCCCTCCTCCTCCCTCGGTCCAGGATCTCTTCCACTACCTCATTATGGCCTTCCTCCTCCTCCAGATCCTCGAACTCTTCCTTCTGCTGATCCTCGTCCTCTTCTTCTAACTGGTCGTGGCCCATCCCCTTCCATCTGGTCCTGGGCCTCCTCCTCCACCTGCTCCTAGCTCTCCTCCTCCAAATGATCTTTTGCCTCCTCCTCTGTCAGATCTACAGGGAGAGTAAAGAAGAGACAGAGGAGGTGGGAAAAACATCACTGTGAGGAGGAGAGCCAGGAGCAGGTGTAGGAGGAGGCCCAGGTCCAGACGGAAGAGGGTGGGCCAGGAGAAGGCAGAAGAAGAAGAAGAGGATCAGCAGAAGTAGGACGTCCACGATCTGGAGGACAAGGAAGGCCAGGATGAGGAAGACGAAGAGGACCTGGATCGAGGGAGGAGGAGGTCCAAAACTAGTAGGAGGTGGAGGCGAGCTAGATGGGCGAAGGAAGGCAAGTACCATGTGGAGGTCCCAGGAGATCCAAGATCTGGCTGAGGACGAAGCCAGGACAAGGTGGAGCTGGAGGGTCAGTGTTTGGTGGAGGAGGTTTACCAGTACCAGGAAGAGTTGGAGGGCCAGGAAAAGAACGGGAAGGAGGCCAAGACTAAGAGAAGGAGGAAGTGCAGGATCTAGCTGAGGAGGAGGGCCAGGACCAGGCAGAGGAGGAACTGAATCATGAGGAGGAAGAAGGTTAAGACCACGCTGAAGGCAAGAACCCAGACCAAGCAGAGGATGAGCGCCAGTGCCCGGTGGAAGAGCCAGATGGGGTAGGAGGGCTAGGACCAGGCAGTGGAGAATGGCCAAGACCAGGTGGGTGAGGATGGTCAGAACGATGTGGACAAGGAATGCCAAGCCCAGGCGAAGGAGGGGAGTGAAGATCAGACAGAGGAGCTGGGAAAAAGGTCAGTGGGAGGAGGAGAGCCAGGATCAGGTGGAGGAGGAGGCCCAGGACCAGACAGATCGGGCCAGGACCAGGTAGAAGAAGAATAAGACGATCAGCAGATGGAGGAGGGCCAGGATCTGGAGGAGGAGGAAGTCCTGGATGAGGCAGAGGAAGAGGACCTGGATCGAGGGAGGAGGAGGGCCAAGCCTAGGAGGAGGACGAGGCGACCTAGATGGACGAGGAAGGCAAGTACCAGTTGGAGGTCCCAGGAGAGTCAGGATCTGGCCGAGGATGAAGGCCAGGAGTAGCCGGAGTAGGAGGGCCAGTATTTGGTTGATAAGGATTACCAGTACCAAGAAGAGTTGGAGGGCCTGGAAAAGAACGAGAAGGAGGCCAACAAAAGAGAAGGAGGAGGCGCAGGATCTAGCTGAGGAGGAAGCCAAGACCAGGTAGAGGAGGAACTGAATCATTTAGGAGGAAGAGGGTTAAGACCAGGCTAAAGGCGAGAACCAAGACCAAGCAGAGGATGAGGGCCAGTTCTAGGTGGAGGAGCCAGATAGGGTAGGAGGGCCAGGACCTCTCCGGTCCCGAGAGGCCCGCCCAGCCGCTATCACACCGCGTGGCTCCCGCTGCTCCTGATAGGATCCTCTCCTCAAAGCGCCGCCATAGATGCCCCGGACTCCGTTCCCGAGAGGCCCGCCCGCCATCACACCGCGTGGCTCCCGCTGCTCCCGGAAGGATCCTCTCCTCAGAGCGCGCCACCATAGACGCCCGGGACTCCGTTCCCGAGAGGTCCGCCCGCCCGCCATCACACCGCGTGGTCCCCGCTGCTCCCGGAAGGATCCTCTCCTCAGAGCGCCAGAGAGGCCCGCCATGGACGCCCGGGACTCCGTTCCCAAGAGGCCCGCCCGCCATCACACCGCGTGGCCCCCGCTGCTCCCAGAAGGAGCCTCTCCTCAGAGCGCCGCCATAGACGCCCGGGACTCCGTTCCCGAGAGGCCCGCCCGCCATCACACCGCGCGACCTTGCTGCTCCTGGAAGGATCCTCTCCTCAGAGCGCGCCGCCATAGACGCCCGGGACTCCGTTCCTGAGAGACCCGACCGCCATCACACCGCGTGGCCCCCGCTGCTCCCGGAAGGCTCCTCTCCTCTGAGCGCCGCTATAGACGCCCCCTGCTTACACCCCCACACACTTAAGCGACCTTCCTTATAGTGCTCCCCAACCCCCTTCCCGGTCCTGTCCTAACTGATTCCCCCACACCCCACCCCGGGAAAAAGGCCCTTGTAATCACCAAGTTTCATTAACGACAACCTCATTCGCACCTACTCAGCCTTCCTGTCCCGCCATCGACCCCCGGCCCTCGTCCTACCCCGGGCCTGGAATGCCCTCCTTCTGCCCGTCCGCCAAGCTAGCTCTCTTCCTCCCTTCAAGGCCCTATTGAGAACTCATCTCCTCCAAGAGGCCTTCCCAGACTGAGCCACTTCCTTCCTCATCCCCTCGTCCCCCTCTCCACCCCACGCATCTTACCTCCTTCTCTTCCCCACAGCACCTGTATATATGTACATATGTTTGTACATATTTATTACTCTATTTATTTATTTTACTTTTACCTATCTAATCTATTTATTTTATTTTGTTAGTATGTTTGGCTTTGTTCTCTGTCTCCCCCTTCTAGACTGTGAACCCACTGTTGGGTAGGGGCTGTCTCTATATGTTGCCAGCTTGTATTCCCCAAGCGCTTAGTACAGTGCTCTGCACACAGTAAGCGCTCAATAAATATGATTGATTGATTGATTGATTGATTGATTGACCAGGCAGAGGAGGATGGCCAGGACCAGGTTTGTGAGGAGGGTCAGGACCATGTGTAGGAGGAATGCATGGCCCAGGCGAAAAAGGAGAGTGAAGATCAGACAGAGGAGGTGCGAAAAAGGTCATTGAGAGGAAGAGAGCCAGGAGGAGGTGGAGGAGGAGGCCCAGGACCAGACAGATTCCGGGGGGGGGGGCAGTACCAGGCAGAGGAAGAAGAAGAGGATCAGGAGAAGGAGGAGGGATAAGATATGGGGGAGAAGGAAGGCCAGGATGAGGCAGAGGAAGAGGACGTGGAACAAAGGAGGAGGAGGGCCTAAACTAGGAGGAGGAGGAGGCGACCTAGATGGAGGAGGAAAGCAAGTACTAGGTGGTGGTCCCAGGAGAGCCAGGATCTGGCCGAGGATGAAGGCCAGGAGTAGACGGAGTAGGAGGGCCAGTATTTGGTTGATAAGCATTACCAGTACCAGGAAGAGTTGGAGGGCCTGGAAAAGAATGAGAAGGAGGCCAACAAAAGAGAAGGAGGAGGCGCAGGATCTAGCTGAGGAGTAAGCCAAGACCAGGCAGGGGAGAAACTGGATCATGAAGAAGATGAGGGTTAAGACCAGGCTGAAGGCGAGAACCAAGACCAAACAGAGGATGAGGGCCAGTGCCAGGGGGAGAAGCCAGATTGGGTAGCTTAGGGAGCGGGGGAAGGCGATGAGACAGGCAGTATGTGCACACAAACCGTACCCAACGGCTCAAGGCCAAACAGACTCAACAACAGGAGATAAAGAGACCAGGGTAAGAAAAACAAGCTTGCACCTGCAAGGCTCAGAGGCAACCTCAAGGCCATATCCGCAGCCAGCGATGGTTGGCAATGGGTGGCTGGGGGCGAGCCAGAGCAAACCCTTCGTGACTGGACAGAGCTGTTGTTAGGCTAGTGGCTGGAGGGCGGGCAAAGCCTCGATATGCCATCCCACGAGAAAACCCTGCCCCCGGGCAACGGGGGGGTATAAGAGACGAACAAGACAAAGGGGGGGCACGCGCGTGCTCTCTCCCTCTCTCTATCTCGCCTCTCTCCCTCTCTCTCTCTCTCGCTCTCTCTCTCTTTCAACCATGTAAACGCTGATAGGAAATAAACGGCAACCAAGCTTTGAACCTCTGGCTGACTCTTCCTGGTATGAACGCGCGGGCTGCGTCCAGAGATGTCCAAAGACCCGGAGAGGGTAAGAACCCGAGAGTTGCCCCCGAAACCCCAGGGAGCAACGAGTGGCGCCCAACGTGGTCTCGGATACCCCCATTTGGGAAGACCAGGGAGAGTGCCCCGTAGGCCAGGTAGCTAAAGGTCTGGCGGGAAGATGGGGACGGCACGATCGTTGCCCATATATAAGCCAGAAGATAAGGAATTGTACACCCGGCACTGTTACAAGATATTGAGAAGTAAGGGGGTAAAGATTGAGCTGAAAACAATAAGGGAATTTATAGGGAAGATAACTATGACCTCCCCGTGGGTATTTGATTCCAGGATCGCGGAGGAGCGGTGGGACGTTACTGGGGAAGAGATGACGGCCTATGAAGACTCCCACCCTGGGGAGCTAACGGACGTGGACTTCCTTATACACGGTATCCTCCGTGCAGCCTTTCAAGGGCCAGAGAGACTCTCCTGGCAGCGATCCAAGAATTGGGCCGTAAACCCCCTCATTGGGACTCCTTCCACGGGATGATCCAGAGGGAAAGGGAAACATCTGATGACTTTTTCACTCGTCTTCGTGAGAGAGAAGAGACGATGGTTAAAAGAATTGTATGTGTATAAAGGAAGAAGGAGGGAAAAGGAGAAAGAAAAGAGAAAGTGTAGCAATTGCTGTTGAAGGAAATTGTCTGCTGAGGCATCTACACCCTGCGAAGCAGGTGTCCCATAAGGGGGAATGATGGGTGGAGAGATTGCCTCTGAAGGAAATTGTATGTGTATGAAGGTTAGAGTAAGTGTGTGTGAAGGAGAAAGAGAAGAGACACGAGGGAATTTTAGTCGAATGTCGATCTTCCTGTAATACTCCTGTGTTGCCTGTGCGAAAACCGGGCTCCCCTCTGTCTTATCGGTTAGTCCAGGACTTGCGTGCAATTAACTCTTACGTTTTGTCTATGCATGCTGTGGTTCCTAGTCCTACGTCAGTAGTTAGCTCCGTGAGCCCCGAAGCAACCTGTTTTACTTGTATTGATCTAACTGGTGCTTTCTTTACTATCCCGGTGTCCTGTGAGAGCCAGTACCTTTTTGCCTTTACCTGGGAAGGTCGTCAACTAACATGGAAGAGACTTCCCCAGGGCTTTGTTCACTCCCCAACTATCTTTTCAAGAGAATTGTGCAGAGCCTTATCTCCCCTCATATTACCCGAAGGGATCAGTATGTTCCAGAATATGGATGATATCCTTATTGCTGGGGACACGAAGGATCTGTGTCGGTCAGGTTCCCTCCAGGTCCTAGCATGTTTGCATCAGCTTGGTCTTTAAGTTAGTCGCGAGAAACGGCAGTGGTGTCAGCCCCAGGTAAAATATCTTGGGTTCATGTTGCGGGCAGGGGAAAGAGCAATCGTCCCCAAGCGAGCAAGCCTTATTCAATGCATGACTCGCCCCACTACTAAGCGGGCCCTGAGAGGTTTTCTTGGTGCGGCTGGGTTTTGTCGAGCTTGGATTCCAGAATTTGGGTTGTTAACCAGACCCCTTTTTGAGCTCCTAAAAATGACTTCCCCAGAGCCCCTGGACTGGACTCCCGAGGCTGTAGAAGCCTTTCAGACACTAAACTCATGCCCGAGTTCAGCCCCTGCCCTGGGACTCCCTGACTATAGTAAGCCATTCTATTTGTACATTCATGAACGCCGCGGAGTGGCCTCAGGTGTTTTGTGCCAAACTCTCGGTCCTCACTATCGACCAGTAGCCTATTATTCAGGTGTCCTTGATCCTGTCATTCTAAGTCAAATACCCTGTATCCGCTGCATAGCTGCGGTGGTAATGCTGCTTGAAAAGTCTCAGGATATCCTCTTGGGACATCCCGTTGTTGTTCGGACTCCGCATGAAGTTGTGCGCCTCTTTCGTGGAGCAGCCACCCAAGCCTTATCTGTGGCACACTTGACTAAATGTGAAGTTGCTTTATTGGAAAATCCGCAGGTACATGTGGAGCGCTGTGGCTCCCTGAATCCAGCTACCCTGCTTGAGTCCTCTCCCATGACTGACCGAATTCACGATTGTGGTGAAGTAGTTCGGCAAACTGTCGCTCCTCGGTCTGACCTTCGCGATGAGCCTTTGTCCTCTTCTGATCTAACTTTATTTACAGGTGGCTCCTCCTTTATGGACCAAGGGGTGCGCCTCACCGGCGCTACTGTTGTTACCCTAACCTCTGTGCTGTGGACCGGCTCACTCCCAGCTTCTTGCAGTGCGCAGGCAGCTGAGCTTGAAGCCCTTACACAGGCATTATTACTCGGTAAAGGGAAGCGTGTGACCATCTATACAGACTTTAAGTATGCCTTTGGGGTCTGTCATGCTACACGTGCCCTGTGGCAAAGTCGTGGGTTCCTCACTTCAGCGAGTCATCAGGTTGATAATGGGGATCGTATGGAACGCCTATTACAGGCCCTCTTGCTCCCAGCCGAGGTGGCTGTCGTGCATGTGCATGCCCACACCCGAGGAAGTGATTCCCGAGTTTGGGCAATCACCTAGCCGACAAGGCCTCTCGTTGGGCAGCTCGGCATGCCCCCCTTGTATGTGTAGCTCCTGTTATGACCCTGGTCCCACGTCTATGCCTGGCACGCTGTTGCCCTCCCTGATTACTGATAAGGACAGAGCTGAGTGGCCTCGGCAATACGAGGCACTGGAACGGGACAGAATCTTTTGGGTCCCTGATGGACGCCCTATTTTTCCTGCTGCTGCACTGCGACCAGTTTGTCTTGGTCTTCACCAGGAGACTCACTTTGGTGCAGATGCCTTGGCAGCCACAGTTCTCCGAGTTTGGTTTGCCCCAGGTATCCATCCTGTTGCCAAACGTGTCACAGCCAGTTGTGCTACTTGCCAGAGCTTCAATGCTCACCCTGGTCATCGGGTTCCCTTGGGGGGGACGCCCTTGGGTCTATTCCCCTTTTGAGGGTTTGCAGGTTGATTTTGTGACACTTCCGAGGGCTGGTCGTTTCCGATATTTACTAGTCATTGTTGATCACCCGACTAGGTGGATGGAGGTTTTCCCTTGCTCCAGAGCAACTGCTCTTACGGTGGTGAAATGTCTCTAGCGGGAAGTCATTCCCAAGTTTGGGCCACCTGCTGTTATTGATTCTGATCAAGGATCACATTTTACTGAGTCTGTTCTATCTGAAATTTATCGACCTGTCTCTATATGTTGCCAACTTGGACTTCCCAAGCGCTTAGTACAGTGCTCTGCACACAGTAAGCACTCAATAAATACGATTGAATGAATGAATGAGTCGACCACTTGGAATTGAATGTTCTTTACATGCGCCATACCAGGGCGATGATGCCCTGCGAACCTCTGTTTTGTCTCTCCAAGGAATTCTAGCTGAGCTGCAGGCTGCTGGAATCCTTCATCAGTGCATCCCTCTCACGGATCATCTGCATCCATTCATCGCTGGAGATTGGGTTTGGGTTAAGCGCATGGTCGGCAACGCTTCACTTAAGCCTTCCTGGGAGGGACCCTACCAGGTTCTCTTGTCTTCCTTTTCTGCAGTTCGTGTTGCTGAGCTCCCCTCATGGATCCACCACTCCCAGGTGAAGCCAGCCGTTTTTGATGCTTCGCCTCCTGATTGTACTCCCCCATCGGTTTCTGCTGACTCTCAAGGTTCCGAGTCACTTGCTGTCCCAGCTTTACGGCTGCATCGAACTTCTACCGGATGGGCCTCGGTCCTGTGAGATTTTGTCTGGTTGCTTATTTGTATGTCTTGCCGCTGGTTTGGTTTTTTTTTTTTTTTTGCTGCGCTGTGTTTTTCAGCTCCTGAAGGCCTGCCTCCGACGCGCTTCATCTACCCTGATGCTTCTACAAACCCCGACCACACCCTTGTCCAAAGCTGAAGTCACAGACATGCAGCGCCGTCTGGACGCTGTGTTTCGCTGAGGAGGGGGATTGTTGTGTGTGCTCAGTTGTGCTTGAATTTTTCTGTTGGATTTTTCTATCTTTTCTTTTTGTCTGGATTTTTGTCTTTTCCTTATCCTTTACTTTAGGCGCCGGCTTTGCGGAAGACCTTTGTTATCCCGATGAGGGTCCTATGTGATCCTCCCGGTGGCCATGGGCCTCGGAAGGATCAAAGGGGGGTCTTGCTTTTGCTCATGTGCCTCCCGTGCCTCCTTCGTCTCTTTTGCTCCATTGTTGCCCGGGTGCTCCGCGAGATTAAGGTCGAGATGCTCCCATTGCACGGACGCCCTTGGCGGTCCCCGCCATAACGGGAGGGGGACACGTAGGGAGCGGGGGAAGGCGATGAGACAGGCAGTATGTGCACACAAACCGTACCCAACGGCTCAAAGCCAAACAGACTCAACAACAGGAGATAAAGAGACCAGGGCAAAAAAAAAAAAAAAACAAGCTTGCACCTGCAAGGCTCGGAGGCAACCTCAAGGCCATATCCGCAGCCAGCGATGGTTGGCAACGGGTGGCTGGGGGTGAGCCAGAGCAAACCCTTCGTGACTGGACAGAGCTGTTGTTGGGCTAGTGGCTGGAGGGCGGGCAAAGCCTCGATACGCCATCCCACGAGAAAACCCTGCCCCCGGGCAACGGGGGGGTATAAGAGACGAACAAGACAAACGGGGGGCACGCGCATGCTCTCTCCCTCTCTCTATCTCGCCTCTCTCCCTCTCTCTCTCTCTCTCGCTCTCTCTCTCTTTCAACCATGTAACCGCTGATAGCAAATAAACGGCAACCAAGCTTTGAACCTCTGGCTGACTCTTCCTGGTATGAACGCGCGGGCCGCGTCCAGAGATGTCCGAAGACCCGGAGAGGGTAAGAACCCGAGAGTTGCCCCCGAAACCCCTGGGAGCAACGGGTAGGAGGGCCGGGACCAGGCAGTGGAGGATGCCCAAGAACAGGTGGTTGAGGAGGGTTAGGACCATGTGGATTAGGAGTGCCAGGCCCAGGCAAAGGAGGAGAGCAAACATGAGACAGAGGAGGTGGGAAAAAGATCAATGGGAGGAGGAGGGCCAGGAGCAGCTGGAGGAGGAGACGCAGGACCAGACGGTGGGGGTGGGCCAGGACAAGACAGAAGAATAAGATGAAGAGGACCAGAAGAAGTAGGAGGGCCGGGTTGTGGAGAAGAAAGAAGGCAAGGATGACGCAGAGGAAGAGAATCTGGATCGAGGGAGGAGGAGGGCAAAGACTAGGAGGAAGAGGAGGCGGCCTAGATGGACGAGGAAGGCAAGTACCAGGTGGAGGTCAAAGGTGAGACAGGATCTGGCCGAGGGCAAAGGCCAGGACTAGCCGGAGAAGGAGGGCCAGTGTTTGGTGGAGGAGGATTACCAGTACCAGGAAGAGTTGGAGGGCGAGGAAAAGAAAGAGAAGGATGGCCAAGACCACGGGAAAGAGGAGGCGCAGGATCTAGCAGAGGAGGAGGGCCAGGACCAGGAAGAGGAGGAACTGGATCATGAGGAGGAAGAGTGTTAAGACCAGGCTGAAAGCAAGAACCAAGACCAAGCAGAGGATGAGGGCGAGGGTCAGGTGGAGGAGCCAGATGGGGTAGGAGGGCCAGGACCAGGCAGTGGAGGATGGCCAAGACCAGGTGAGTGAGGAGGGTCAGGACCATGTGGAGGAGACGTTCCAGGCCCAGGCGAAGGAGGAGAGTAAAGATAAGACAGAGGTGGTGGGAAAATAATGAATAGAAGTAGGAGGGCCAGAAGCAGGTGGAGGAGGAGACCCCGGACCAGACGGACGGAGGTGGGGCAGGACAAGGCAGAAGAAGAAGAGGACAGGAAGAAGGAGGAGGTTCAGGATCTGGAGGAGGAGGAAGGCCAAGATGAGGCAGAGGAAGAGGACCTGGATCGAGGGAGTAGGAGGGCAAAGACTAGGAGGAAGAGGAGGCGGCCTAGATGGACGAGGAAGGCAAGTACCAGGTGGAGGTCAAAGGTAAGCGAGGACAAAGGCCAGGGCTAGCCGGAGAAGGAGGGCCAGTGTTTGGTGGAGGAGGATTACCAGTACAAGGAAGATTTGGAGGGCCAGGAAGAGAAAGAGAAAAACGGCCAAGACCAAGAGAAAGAGGAGGAGCAGGATCTAGCAGAGGAGGAGGGCCAGGACCAGGCAGAGGAGGAACTGGTTCATGAGGAGGAAGAGGTTTAAGACGAGGCAGAAGGCAGGAAACAAGGCCAAGCAGATGATGTGGGCCAGAGCCAGGTGCAGGAGCCAGATGGGGTAGGAGGGCAAGGACCAGGCAGTGGAGAATGGTCAAGACCAGGTGGGTGAGGAGGGTCAGGCCCATGTGGTGGAGGATGGCCAGGCCCAGGCGAAAGAGTGTAAAGATGAGACAGAGGAAGGGAGAAAAAGATCATTGGGAGGAGGAGAGCCAGGAGCAGGTGGAAGAGGAGGCCCAGGACCAGACGGAAAAGAGTGGGCTAGGACCAGGCAGAAGAAGAGGATTAGCAGAAGTAGGAGGTCCATGATCTTGAGGATAAGGAAAGCCAGGATGAGGCAGACGAAGAGGACCTGGATCGAGGGAGGAGGAGGCCCAAAACTAGGAGGAGGAGGAGGCGAGCTAGATTTACGAGGAAGGCAAGTACCAGGTTGAGGTCCCAGGAGATTCAGCATCTGGCCGAGGACGAAGGCCAGGACAAGGCAGAGCTGGAGGGCCAGTGTTTGGTGGAGGAGGATTACCAGTACTAGGAAGAGTTGGAGGGCCAGGAAAAGACCGAGAAGGAGGCCAAGACCATGATAACGATGGGGCGCAGGATCTAGCTGAGGAAGAGGGCCAGGACCAGGCAGAGGAGGAACTGGATCATGAAGAGGAACAGGGCTAAGACTAGGCTGAAGGCGAGAACCAAGTCCACGTAGAGGATGAGGGCCAGGGTCAGGTGGAGGAGCCAAATGGGGTAGGAGGGCCAGGACGAAGCGGTTGAGAATGGCCAAGACCAGGTGGGTGAGGAGGGTCAGGAATATGTGGAGAAGGAGTGCCAGGCCCAGGCGAAGGAGGAAAATAAAGATGAGACTGAGGATGTGGGAAAAAGATCAATGAGAGGAGGATGGCCGGGAGCAGGTGGAGGAAGAGACCCAGGACCAGACGGATGGGGGTGGGCCAGGACAAGGCAGAAGAAGAAGAAGAGGACTAGAAGAAGGAGGAGGGCCAGGATCTGGAGGAGAAAGAAGGCCAGGATGATGCACAGGAAGAGGACCTGGATCGAGGCAGGAAGAGGGCAAAGACTAGGGGGAAGAGGAGGTGACCTAGATGGACGAGGAAGGGCAGTACCAGGCGGAGGTCAAAGGTGAGCCAGGATCTGGCCGAGGACGAAAGCCAGGACAAGGCGGAGCTGGAGGGCCAGTGTTTGATGCGGGAGGATTACCAGTACCAGGAAGAGTTGGAGGGCCAGGAAAAGAAACAGAAGGTCGGGCAAGACCAAGAGAAAGAGGAGACGCAGGATCTAGCAGAGGAGGAGGGCCAGGACCAGGCAGATGAGGAACTGGATCCTGAGGAGGAAGAGGGTTAAGAACAGGCTGAAGGCAGGAACCAAGACCAAGCAGAGGATGAGGGCCAGGGTCAGGTGGAGGAGCCAGATGGGGTAGGAGGGCCAGGACAAGGCAGTGGAGAATGGTCAAGACCCGGTGTGTGAGTTGGGTCAGGACCATGTGGTGGAGGAGGGCGAGGCCCAGGAGAGGGGGGAGAGTAAAGATGAGACAGAGGAGGTGGGTATAAGATCAATGTGAAGAGGGGGGCCAGGAGCAGGTGGAGGAGGAGACCCAGGGCCAGACGGATGGGGGTGGGCCAGAACAAGGTAGAAGAAGAGGATCAGCAGACGTAGGAGGTCCACGATCTGGAGGAGAAGGTAGGCCAGGATGAGGCAGAGGAAGAGGACCTGGATCGAGGGAGGAGGAGGTCCAAAACTAGGAGAAGGTGGAGGCGACCTAGATGGAGGCGACCTAGATGGACGAGGAAGTCAAGTGCCAGGTGGAGGCCCCAGGAGATCCGGGATCAGGCCGAGGACAAAGGCCAGGACAAGGTGGAGCTGGAGGGCCAGCGTTTGGTGGAGGGGGATTACCAGTACCAGGAAGAGTTGTAGGCCCAGGAAAAGAATAAGAAGATGGCCAAGACCAAGAGAAGGAGGTGGCGCAGGATCTAGCTGAGGAGGAGGGCCAGGACCAGGCAGAGGAGGAACTGAATCATGAGGAGGAAGAAGGTTAAGACCACGCTGAAGGCAAGAACCCAGACCAAGCAGAGGATGAGCGCCAGTGCCCGGTGGAAGAGCCAGATGGGGTAGGAGGGCTAGGACCCGGCAGTGGAGAATGGCCAAGACCAGGTGGGTGAGGATGGTCAGAACGATGTGGACAAGGAATGCCAAGCCCAGGCGAAGGAGGGGAGTGAAGATCAGACAGAGGAGCTGGGAAAAAGATCAGTGGGAGGAGGAGAGCCAGGATCAGGTGGAGGAGGAGGCCCAGGACCAGACAGATCGGGGTGGGCCAGGACCAGGTAGAAGAAGAATACGAGGATCAGCAGAAGGAGGAGGGTCAGGAGCTGGTGAAGGAGGAAGGCTAGGGTGAGTCAGAGGAAGAAGACCTGGACAGAGGGAGGAGGAGGGCCAAGCCTAGGAGGAGGAGGTGGTGGCCTAGATGGACGAGGAAGGCAAGTACCAGTTGGAGGTCCCAGGAGATCCAGGATCTGGCCGAGGACGAAGGCCATGACTAGCCGGAGTAGGAAGGCCAGTGTTTGGTAGAGGAGGATTACCAGTACCAGGAAGAGTGGGAGGGACTGGAACAGAACGAGAAGGAGGCCAAGACCAAGAGAAGGAGGAGATGCAGAATCTCGCAGAGGAGGAGAGCCAGGACAGGCAGAGGAGGAACTGGATCATGAAGAGGAGGACAGTCAAGACCAGTCTGAATGCGAGAACCAAGACCAGAGAATGAAGGCCAGTGCCTGGTGGAGGAGCCAGATTGGGTAGGAGGGCCAGGACGAGGAAGTGGAGGGTGGCCAGCACCAGGTAGGTGAGGAGGTTCAAGACCATGTGGAGGAGGTGTGCCAGGACCAGGCGAAGGAGGAGAGTAAAGATTAGACTGAGGAGATGGGAAAATGATCAATGGGAGTAGGAGGGCCAGGAGCAGGTGGAGGAGTAGACCCAGGACCAGACGGACTGGGGTGGGCCAGGACAAAGCAGAAGAAGAAGAAGAAGAGGACCAGAAGAAGGAGGAGGGCCAGGATTTGGAGGAGGAGGAAGGCCAGCATGATGCAGAGGAAGAGGACCTGGATCGAGGGAGGAGGAGGGCAAAGACTAGGAGGAGGAGGAGGCGTCCTAGATGGACGAGCAAGGCAAGTAACAGTTGGAGGCCCCAGGAGAACCAGGATCTGGCCAAGGACGAAGGCCATGAGTAGCCGGAGTAGGAAGGCCAGTGTTTGGTAGAGGAGGATTACCAGTACCAGGAAGGGTTGGAGGGGCTGGAAAAGAACGAGAAGGAGGCCAAGACCATGCATGAGAAGTAGGAGGAGCAGCGTCTAGCTGAGGAGGAGGGTCAGGACTAGGCAGAAGAGGAACTGGATCATAAGGAGGAAGAGGGTTAAGACCAGGCTAAAGGCGAGAACCAAGACCAAGCAGAGGATGAGAGCCAGTGCCAGGTGGAGGAGCCTGATGGGGTAGGAGAGCCAGAACCAGGCAGAGGAGGATGGCCAAGACCAGGTGTGGGAGGAGGGTCAGGACCACGTGGAGGAGGAGTGCCAGGCCCAGGTGAAGGAGGAGACTGAGGATCAGACAGAGGAGGTGGGAAAAAGTTCATTGGGAGGAGGAGAGCCAGGAGCAGGTGGAGGAGGAGGTCCAGGACCAGACAGTTGTGGGTGGGCCAGGACCAGGCTGAAGAGGAAGAAGAGGATCAGCAGAAGGAAGAGGGATAGGATATGGGGGAGAAGGAAGGCCAGGATGAGGCAGAGGCAGAGGACGTGGAACGAAGGAGGAGGGGGGCCAAAACTAGGAGGAGGAGGAGGCAACCAAACGGAGGAGGAAGGCAAGTACTAGGTGGAGGTCCCAGGAGAGCCAGGATCTGGTCAAGGACAAAGGCCAGGACAAGGCGGAGCTGAAGGACCAGTGTTTGGTTCAGGAGAATTATTAGTACCAGGAAGAGTTGGAGGACCAAGGGAAGAACAAGAAGGAGGCCAAGACCAAGAGAAGGAGGAGGCGCAGGATCTAGCAGAGGAGGAGGGCCAGGACCAGGTAGAGGAGGAACTGGATCATGAAGAGGAAGAGGGTTAAGACCAGGCTGAAGGCGAGAACCAAGAGACCCAGGACCAGACGGATGGGGGTGGGTCAGGACAAGGCAGAAGAAGAGGAAGAGGACCAGAAGAAGGAGGAGGCTCAGGATGTGGAGGAGGAGGAAGGCCTGGATGAGGTAAAGGAAGAAAACCTGGATCGAGGGAGGAGGAGGGCAAAGACTAGGAGGAAGAGGAGGCGGCCTAGATGGACGAGGAAGGCAACTATCAGGTGGAGGTCAAAGGTGAGCCAGGATCCGGCCGAGGTCAAAGGCCAGGACTTGCCGGAGAAGGAGGGCCAGTGTATGGTGGAGGAGGATTACCAGTACAAGGAAGATTTGGAGGACCAGGAAGAGAAAGAGAAGGACGGCCAAGACCAAGAGAAAGAGGAGGCGCAGCATGTAGCAGAGGAGGAGGGCCAGGACCAGGAAGAGGAGGAACTGGATCATGAGGAGGAAGAGGGTTAAGACGAGGCTGAAGGCAAGAGCCAAGGCCAAGCAGAGGATGAGGGCCAGAGCCAGATGGAGGGGCCAGATGGGGTAAGAGGGCCAGTACCAGGCAGAAGAGGATGGCCAGGACCAGGTGCGTGAGGAGGGTCAGGACCATGTTGAGGAGGAGTGCCAGGCCCAGGAGAAGGAGGGGAGTGAAGATCAGACGGAAGAGGTGGGAAAAAGATCACTGGGAGGAGTAGAGCCAGGAGCAGGTGGAGGAGGAGGCCCAGGACCAGAAGATGGGGGTGTGCCAGGAGCCGGCAGATGAAGAAGAAGAAACTCAGCAGAAGGAGGAGGGATAGGCTGTGATGTGATAGGATAGGATGTGATAGGATAGGATGTGGGGGAGAAGGAAGGTTAGGATGAGGCAGATGATGAGGCCGAGGACGTGGAAGGCCAGGAGCTGAAGGGCCAGTGTTTGCCTCGGGGGGATTACTAGTACCAGGAAGAGTTGGAGGGCCAGGAAAAGAACAAGAAGAAGGCCAAGACCAAGAGAAGGAGGAGGCGCAGAATCTAGCAGAGGAGGAGGGCCAGGACCAGGTACGGGAGGAACTGGATCATGAAGAGAAAGGGGGTTAAGACCAGGCTGATGACGAGAACCAAGTCCAAGCAGAGGACGAGGACCAGTGCCTGGTGGAAGAACCAGATGGGGTAGGAGGGCCAGGTCCAGGCAGAGGAGGATGGCCAAGACCAGGTGGGTGCGGAGGGTCAGGACCATGTGGAGGAGGAGTGCCAGGCCAAGGCGAAAGAGGGGGTGAAGAACAGACAGAAGAGGTGAGAAAAAGATCACTGGGAGGAGGAGCGCCAGGGGCAGGTGGAGGAGGAGGCCCAGGACCAGACAGATGGGGGTGGGCCAGGATGAAAGAAGAAGAAGAAGAAGAAGAAAGAAGAAGAAGAAGAAGAAGAAGAAGAAGAAGAAGAAGAAGAAGAAGAAGAAGAAGAAGAAGAAGAAGAAGAAGAAGAAGAAAGAAGAAGAAGAAGAAGGAGAAGGAGAAGGAGAAGGAGAAGAAGAAGAAGAAGAAGAAGAAGAAGAAGAAGAAGAAGAAGAAGAAGAAGAAGAAGAAGAAGAAGAAGAAGAAGAAGAAGAAGAAGAAGAAGAAGAAGAAGAAGAAGAAGAAGAAGAAGAAGAAGAAGAAGAAGAAGAAGAAGAAGAAGAAGATAAGCAGAAGGAGGAGGGATAGGATATGGGGGAGAAGGAAGGCCAGATGAGGCAGAGGAAGAGGACGTGGAATGAAGGAGGGGGAGGGCCAAAACTAGGAGGAGGAGGAGGCGACCTAGATGGAGAAGGAAGGCAAGTACTAGGTGGAGGTCCCAGGAGAGCCAGGATCTGGCCGAGGACGAAGGCCAGGACAAGGCGGAGCTGAAGTGCCAGTGTTTGGTTCAGGAGGATTACTAGTCCCAGGAAGAGTTGGAGGGCCAGAAAAAGAACAAGAAGGAGGTCAAGACGAAGAGAAGGAGGAGGCGCAGGATCTAGCAGAGGAGGAAGGCCAGGACCAGGCAGGGGAGGGACTGGATCATGAAGAGGAAGAGGTTTAGGACCAGGCTGAAGGCGAGAACCAAGACCAAGCATAGGATGAGGGCCAGTGCCAGGTGGAGGAGCCAGATGGGGGAGGAGGGCCAGGACCAGGCAGTAGAGGATGGCCAAGACCAGGTGGGTGAGGAGGGTCAGGACCATGTGGAGGTGCAGTGCCAGGCTCAGGCGAAGGAGGAGAGTAAAGATGAGACAGAGGAGGTGGGAAAAATATAAATGGTAGGAGGAGGGCCAGGAGCATGTGGTGGAGGAAACCCAGGACCAGACGGATAGGGGTGGGCCAGGACAAGGCAGAAGAAGAAGAATAGGACCAGAAGAAGGAAGAGGGACAGGATCTGGAGAAGAAAGAAGGCCAGGATGACGTACAGGAAGAGGATCTGGATCGAAGTAGGAGGAGGGCAAAGGCAAGGAGGAGGAGGAGGCGACGTAGATGGACGAGGAAGGCAAGTACCAGTTGGAGGTCCCAGGAGAGCCAGGATCTGGCCGAGGACGAAGGCCAGGAGTAGCCGGAGTAGGAGGGTCACTGTTTTGTAGAGGAGGATTACCAGTACCAGGAAGTGTTGGAGGGCCAGGAAAAGAAAGAGAAGGAAGCCAAGACCAAGAGAAGGAGGAGGCGCAGGATGTAGCTGAGGAGGAGGGCCAGGACCAGGCAGAGGAGGATGGCTAGGACCAGGTGGGTGAGGAGGGTCAGGACCATGTGGAGTAGGAGTGCCAGGCCCAGGCGAAGGAGGGGAGTGAAGATAAGACAGAGGAGGTGGGAAAAAGATCATTGGGAGGAGGAGAGCCAGGAACAGATGGAGGAGGAGGCCCAGGACCGGACAGATCGGGGTGGGCCAGGACCAGGTAGAAGAAGAAGAAGAGGATCAGCAGAAGGAGGAGGGATAGGATATGGGGGAGAAGGAAGGCCAGGATGAGGCAGAGGAAGAGGTCATGGAACGAAGGAGGAGGAGGGCCAAAGCGAGGAGGAGGAGGAGGAGGCGACCTAGATGGAGGAGGAAGGCAAGTACTAGGTGGAGATCCCAGGAGAGCCCGGATCTAGCCGAGGACGAAGGCCAGGACAAGGCGGAGCTGAAGGGCCAGTGTTTGGTTCATGGGGACTACTAGTACCGGGAAGAGTTGGAGGGCCAGGAAAAGAACAAGAAGGAAGCCAAGACCAAGAGAAGGAGGAGGCGCAGGATCTAGCAGAAGAGGAGGTCCAAAACCAGGCAGGGGAGGAACTGGATCATGAAGAGGAAGAGTGTTAAGACCAGACTGAAGGCGAGAACCAAGAAAAAGGAGAGGATGAGGACCAGTGCCCGGAAGAAGAGCCAGATGGGGTAGGAGGACCAGGACCAGTCAGGGGAGGATGGCGAGGACCAGGTGGGTGAAGAGGGCCAGTACCATGTGGAGGAGGAGTGCCTGGCCCAGGCGAAGGTGGGGAGTGAATATCAGACAGAGGAGGTGGGAAAAGATCATTGGGAGGAAGAGAGCCAGGAGCCGGTGGAGGAGGAGGCCCAGGACCAGACGGAAGAGGGTGGGCCAGGACCACGCAGAAGAAGAAGAAGAGGATCAGCAGAAGTAGGAGTTCCACGACCTGGAGGAGAAGGAAGGCCAGGATGAGGCAGAGGAAGAGGTCCTGTATCGAGGGACGAGGAGGGCCAAACCTAGGAGGAAGAGGAGGAGGTCGCAGGAGATCCAGGATCAGGCCGAGGACGAAAGCCAGGAGAAGTCGCAGCTGGTGAGCCAGTGTTTGGTGGAGGAGGATTCGAGGTACCAGGAAGAGTTGGAGGGTCAAAAGGCCAAAGAACAAAAGGGGGCCAAGACCAACAGAAGGAGGAGGCGCAGGAACTAGCTGAGAAGGAGGGCCAGGACCAGGCAGAGGAGGACCTGGATCATGAGGAGGAAAAAGGATAAGACCAGGCTGAAGGTGAGAACCAAGACCAAGCAGAGGATGAGGGCCAGTACCCGGTGGAAGAGTCAGATGGGATAGGAGGGCCGGGACGAGGCAGTGGAGAATGGGCAAGACCAGGTGGGTGAGGACGCTCAGAACGATGTGGAAGAGGGAGTGCCAGGCCCAGGCGAAGGAGGGGAGTGAAGATCAGACAGAGGAGGCAAAAAGATCATCTGGAGGAGGTGAGCTAGGAGCAGGTGGAGGAGGAAACCCAGGTCCAGACGGAAGGGGGTGGGCCAGGACCAGGCAGAAGAAGAAGAAGAGGATCAGCAGAAGGAGGAAGGCCAGGATGTGGAGTAGAAGGAAGGCCATGATGAGGCAGAGGACGAGGACCTGGACCGAGGCAGAAGGAGGGCCGTCGTTCTCTTTCTCTTCCTGGCCCTCTAAATCTTCCTAGATCCTGTGCCGCCTCCTTCTCTAGGTCTTGGCCTCCTTCTCGTTCTGTTCAAGGCCCTTCCACTCTTCCTGGTACTGGTAATCCTCCTCTACCAAACACTGGCCCTCCTACCCCGGCTACTCCTGGCCTTCATCCTCGGCCAAATCCTGGCTCTCCTGGGACCTCCTCCTGGCACTTGCCTTCCTCGTCCATCTAGGCCTCCTCCTCTTCCTCCTATTCTTGGCCCTCCTCCTCCCTCGGTCCAGGTCCTCTTCCGCTGCTTCATCCTTGCTTTCCTCCTCCTCCAGATCCTGGCACTCCTCCTTCTCCGCGTCTTCTACATGGTCATGCCGCCCCCCCACCCTTTCGTCTGGTCCTGGGCCTCCTCCTCCACCTGCTCCTAGCTCTCCTCCTCCAAATGATCTTTTTGCCTCCTCCTCTGTCTGATCTTCACTACCCTCCTTCGCCTGGGCCTGGCACTTCTCCTCCACATGGTCCTGACCCTTCTCACCCACCTTGTCTTGGCCATCCTCCACTGCCTAGTTCTGGCCCTCCTACCCCACCTGTCTCCTCCACCTGGCACTGGCCCTCATACTCTACTTGGTCTTGGTTCTTGCCTTCAGGCTGGTCTTACCCCTCTTCCTCTTCATGATCCAGTTCCTCCTCTGCCTGGGCCTGGCCCTCCTCCTCTGCTAGATCCTGCACCTCCTCCTTCTCTTGGTCTTGGCCTCCTTCTTGTTCTTTTCCTGGCCCTCCAGTTCTCCAAGGTATTAGTAATATTCCCGAACCAAACAGTGGCTCTTCAGCTCCGCCTCCGTCCTCGGCCAGATCCTGGCTCCTTCTAGGTCGCCTCCTCCTCCTCCTAGTTTTGGCCCTCCTCCTCCTTCCTTCCACGTCTTCTTCCTCGGCCTCATCCTGGCCTTCCTTCTCCCCCATATCCTATCCCTCCTCCTTCTGCTGATCCTCTTCGTCTTCTGCCTGGTCCTGGACCACCCCCATCTGTCTGGTCCTGGACCTCCTCCTCCACCTGCTCCTGGCTCTCCTCCTCCCAATGATCTTTTTCCCATCTCCTCCGTCTGATCTTGACCCCCCTCCTTCGCCTGGGCCTGGCACTCCTCCTCCACATGGTCCTGACCCTCCCCACCCACCTGGTCTTGGCCATCCTCCTCTGCCTGGTCCTGGCCCTCCTACCCCATCTGGCTCCTACATCTGGCACTGGACCTCATCCTCTGCTTGATCTTGGTTCTCGCCTTTAGCCTGGTCTTAACACTCTTCCTCCTCATGATCCAATTCCTCCTCTGCCTGGTCCTGGCTTCCTCCTCAGCTAGATAGTGCCCCTCCTCCTTCTCTTGGTGTTGGCCTCCTTCTCGTTCTTTTCCAGGTCATCCAACTGTTCCTGCTATTGGTAATCCTCCTCCACCAAACAGTGGCCCTCCTACTCCGGCTACTCCTGGCCTTCGTCCTCGGCCAGATCCTGGCTCTCCTGGGACCTCCAACTGGTACTTGCCTTCCTCGTCCATCTAGGTCTCCTCCTCCTCCTCGCAGTCTTGGCCCTCCTCCTCCTTCCGTTCAGGTTCTCTTCCTCTGCCTCATCCTGGCCTTCCTCCTCCTCCAGATCCTGGCCCTCAACCTTCTGCTGATCCTCGTCCTCTTCTTCTACCTGGTCCTAGCCCACCTCCTTCCGTCTGGTCCTGGTCTTCCTCCTCCACCTGCTCCTAGCTCTCCTCCTCCAAATGATATTTTTGCCTCCACCTCTATCTGATCTTCACTCCCTTCCTTCCCCTAGGCCTGGCACCTCTCCTCGACATCGTTCTGAACGTCCTCACCCACCTTTTCTTGGTCATTCTCCACTGCCAGGTCCTGGCTCTCCTACCCCATCTGGCTTCTCCACCTAACCCTGGCCCTCATCCTCTGCTTGGTCTTGGTTTTTGCCTCGAGCCTGGTCTTAACCCTCTTCCTCCTCATGATCCAGTTCCTCCTCTGCCTGGTCCTGGCCCTCCTCCTCGGCTAGATCCTGCGCCTCCTCTTCTCTTGGTCTTGGCCGTCCTTTTCCTTCTCTTCCTGGCCCTCCAACTCTTCCTGGTAATGATATTCCTCGTCGACCAAACACTGGCCTTCCTTCGCTGGCTAGTCCTGGCCTTTGTGCTCGGCCAGATCCTGGCTCACCTTTGACCTCCACCTGGTACTTCTCTTCCTCGTCCATCTAGGCCTCCTCTTCCTCCTAGTCTTCGCCCTGTCCTCCCTCGATCCAGGTCTTCTTCCTCTGCGTCATCCTGGCCTTCTTTCTCCTCCAGATCCTGGCCCTCCTCCTTCTTCTGGTCCTCTTCTTCTTCTTCTGTCTGGTCCTGGCCCACCCACTTACGTCTGGTCCTGGGCCTCCTCCTCCACCTGCTTCTGGCCCTCCTTCTTCCTTTCATCAGATTCCCACCTCCTCTGTCTCATCTTTACTCCCCTCCTTCACGTGGGCCTGGCACCCCTCCTCCACATGGTCCTAACCCTCCTCACTCACCTGGTCCTGGCCATCCTCCACTGCCTGGTCCTGACCCTCCTACCCCATATGGCTACTCCACCTGGCACTGGCCCTCATCCTCTCCTTGGTTTGGTTCTCGCTTCCAGCCTAGTCTTAAGCCTCTTCCTCTTCATGATCCACATCCTCCTCTGCCTGGTCCTGGCCCTCCTCCTCTGCTAGATCCAGCGCCTTGTCTTTCTCTAGGTCTTGGCCTCCTTCTTGTTCTTTTCCTGGCCTTCCAACTATTCCTGGTACTAGTAATCCTCCTGAACCAAACACTGGCCTGTCAGCTCCGCCTTGTCCTGGCCTCCGTCCTCGGCCAGATCCTGGCTCTTCTGGGACCTCCACTTAGTACTTGCCTTCCTCCTCCATCTAGGTCGTCTCCTCCTCCTCTTAGTTTTGGCCCTCCTCCTACTTCATTCCACGTCCTATTCCTCTGCCTCATCCTGGCCTTCCTTCTCCCCCATATCCTATCCCTCCTCCTCCTCCTGATCCTTTTCTTCTTCTTCTGCCTGGTCCTGGTCCACCTCCATCTACCTGGTCCTGATCCTCCTCCTCCACCTGCTCCTGGCTCTCCTCCTGCCAATGAACTTTTCTCCACCTCCTCTGTTTGATCTTCACTCACCTCGCTCGCCTGGGCCTGGCACTCCTCCTGCACATCGTTCTGACCGTCCTCACCCACCTGGCCTTGGACATTCTTCACTGCGTGGTCCTGGCCCTCCTACCCCATCTGGCTCTTCCACCGGGCGCTGGCCCTCATCCTCTGCTTGGGCTTGGTTCTCACCTTCAGCCTGGTCTTAACCCTCTTCCTCCTCATGATCCAGTTCCTCCTCTGCCTGGTCTTGGCCCACCTCCTCAGCTAGATCCGGGGCCTCCTCCTTCTTTTAGTCTTGGCCTCCTTATTGTTCTTTTCCTGGCCCTCTAACTCTTCCTGGTACTAGTTATCCTCCTGAACCAAACATTGGCCCTTCAGCTCCGCTTGGTCCTGGCCTTTGTCCTCCGCCAGATCCTGGCTTTCCTGGGACCTCCAACCAGAACTTGCCTTCCTCCTCCATCTAGGTCGCGTACTCCTCCTCCTAGTTTTGGTCCTCCTCCTCCTTCGTTCCAGGTCATCTTCCTCTGCCTCATCCTGGCCTTCCTCCTCCCCCATATCCTAACCCTCCTCCCGCTGCTGATCCACTTCTTCCTCTGCCTGGTCTTAGCCCACCTACATCTGTCTGGTCCTGGGCCTCCTCCTCCACTGTCTCCTAGCTCTCCTCCTCCCAGTGAATTTTTCCCACCTCCTCTCTCTCATCTTTACTCCCTTTCGTCGCCTAGGCCTGGCCCTCCTCCACCACATGGTCCTGACCCTCCTCACCCACCTGATCGTGGCCATCCTCCACTGCCTGGTCCTGGCCATCCTACCCCATCTGGCTCCTCCAGCTGGCACTGGCCTTCATTCTCTGCTTGGTCTTGGTTCTCGCTTTCAGCGTGGTTTTAACCCTCTTCCTCCTCATGATCCAGTTCCTCCTCTGCCTCGTCCTGGCCCTCCTCCTCAGCTAGATCCTGCGCCTCCTCCTTCTCTTGGTCGTGACCTTCTTCCTGTTCTTTTCCTGGCCCTCCAACTCTTCCTGGTACTAGTAATCCTCCTAAACCAAATATTGGCCCTTCAGCTCCGCCTTGTCCTGGCCTTCGTCCTCGGCCAGATCCTGGCTCTCCTTGGACCTCCACCCAGTACTTGCCTTTCTCCTCCATCCAGGTCGCCTCCTCCTCCTCCTTGTTTTGGCCCTCCTCCTCCTCCTCCTTCGTTCCACGTCATCTTCCTCTGCCTCATCCTGGCCTTCGTTCTCGCCCATATCCTATCGCTCCTCCTTCTGCTGATCTTCTTCTTCTTCTTCTGCCTGGTCCTGGCCCACCCTCAACTGTCTGATCCTGGGCCTCCTCCACCACCTGCTCCTGGCTCTTCTCCTCCCAATGATTTATTTCCCACCTTCTCTGACTCATTTTTACTCCCCTTCTTCGCCTGGGCTTGGTCCTCCTCCACCACATGATCCTGACCTTCCTCACCCACCTGGTCTTGGCCATTCTCCACTGCCTGGCCCTCCTACCCCATCTGGCTCCTCCACCGTACCCTGGCCCTCATCCTCTGCTTGGTCTGGGTTCTTGCCTTTAGCCTGGTCTTCACCCTCTTTCTCCTCATGAACCAGTTCCTCCTCTGCATAGTCCTGGCCCTCCTTCTCTGCTAGGTCCTGCGCCTCCTCTTTCTCTTGGTCTTGGCCGTCTTTCTCTTTATTTTCCTGGCCCTCCAACTCTTCCTGGTAGTGGTAATCCTCCTCCACCAAACACTGGCCCTCCTTCTCCGGCTATTCCTGGCCTTTATCCTCGGCCAGATCCTGGCTCACCTTTGACCTCCACCAGGTACTTGTATTCCGCGTCCATCTAGGTCACCTCCTCTTCCTCCTAGTCTTTGCCTTCCTCCTCCTTCGGTACCGAGAGAGGTCCTATTCCTCTGCATCATCCTGGCCTTCTTTCCCCTCCAGATCCTGGCCCTCCTTCTTCTTCTGGTCCTCTTCTTCTTCTGCTGCCACGTCCTGGCCCATCCCCATCCCTCTGGTCCTGGGTCTCCTCCTCGACCTGCTCCTGGCCCTCCTCCTCCCATTGATCTTTTTCCCACCTCCTCTGTCTCACCTTTACTCTCCTCCTTCTCCTGGGCCTGGCACTCCTCCTCCACATGGTCCTGACCCTCCTCACCCACCTGGTCTTGACCATCCTCCTCTGCCTGGTCCTGGCCCTCCTACCCCATCTGACTCCTCCACCTGGCAGTGGCCCTCATCCTTTGCTTGGTCTTGGCTCTCCCCTTTAGCCCGTTCTTAACCCTATTCCTCCTCATGATCCAGTTCCTTCTCTGCCCGATCCTGGCCCTCCTCCTCAGCAATATCCTGCGCCTGCTCCTTCCCTAGGTCTTGGCCTCCTTCTCATTCTTTTCCAGGCCCTCCAACACTTCCTGGTACTGGTAATCCTCCCCTACCAGACACTGGCCCTCCTACTCCGGCTCCTCCTGGCCTTCGTCCTCGGCCAGATCCTGCCTATCCTGGGACCTCCAACTGGTACTTGCCTTCCTCGTCCATTTAGGTTGCCTCCTCATCCTCCTAGTTTTGACCCTCCTCCTCCCTCTGTCCAGCTCCACTTCGTCTGCCTCATCCTGGCCTTACTCCTCCTCCAGATCCTGGCCCTCCTCCTTCTGCTGATCCTCGTCCTCTTCTTCTACCTGGTCCTGGCCCACCCCTTTCCATCTGGTACTGGGCCTCCTCCTCCACCTGCTCCTGGCTCTACTCCTCCCAGTGATCTTTTTCCCACCTCTTCCGTCTGATCTTCACTCCCCTCCTTCTCCTGGGCCTGGCACTCCTCCTCAACATGGTCCTGACCCTCCTCACGCACCTGGTCCTGGTCATCCTCTTCTGCCTGGTACTAGCCCTCTTACCCCATCTGGCCCCTCCATCTGGCTCTGGCCCTCTGCTTGGCCTTGGTTCTTGCCTTCAGCCTCGTCTTAACCCTCTTCCTCCTCATGATCCAGTTCGTCCTCTTCCTGGTCCTGGCCCTCCTCCTCTGCTACATACTGCGCCTCCTCTTTATCTTGGTCTTGGCCGTCCTTCTCTTTCTCTTCCTGGCCCTCCAAATCTTCCTTGTACTGGTAATCCTCCTCCACCATACACTGGCCCTCCTTCTTCGGCAAGTCCTGGCCTTTGACCTCGGCCAGATCCTGGCTCACCTTTGACCTCCACCTGATAGTTGCCTTCCTCGTCCATCTAGGCCGCCTCCTCTTCCTCCTAGTCTTTGCCCTCCTCCTCCCTCGATCCAGCTCCTCTTCCTCTACGTCATCCTGGCTTACTTTCTCCTCCAGAGCCTTACCCTCCTCCTTCTTCTGGTCCTCTTCTACTTCTTCTGTCTTGTCCTGGCCCACCCCCATTAGCCTGGTCCTGGGTCTCCTGCTCCACCTGCTCGTGGCCCTCCTACTCCCATTGATCTTTTCCCCTCCTCCTCTGTCTCATCTTTATCTCTCTCTCATCCTCTGCTTGGTCTTGGTTCTCGCCTTCAGCCTGGACTTAACCCTCTTCCTCCTCATGATCCAGTTCCTCCTCTGTCTTGTCCTGGCCCTCCTCCTCAGCTAGATCCTGCACCTCCTCCTTCCAATGGTATTGGCCTCCTTCCTGTTCTTTTCCTGGCCCTCCAACTCTTCCTGGTTCTGGTAATCCTCCTCCACCAAACTCTGGCCCTCCTTCTCCGGCTAGTCCTGACCTTTGTCCTCGGCCAGATACTGGCTCACCGTTGATCTCCGCCAGGTACTTGCCTTCCTCATCTTTCTTGGCCGCCTTCTCTTCCCCCTAGTCTTTGCCCTCCTCCTCCCTCGGTACTGAGGGAGGTCTTATTCCTATGCGTCATCCTGGCCTTCTTTCTCCTCCAGATCCTGGCCCTCCTCCTCCTTCTGGTGCTCTTCTTCTTCTTCTGCCTTGTACTGGCCCACCCCCATTCGTCTGGTCCTGGGCTTCCTCTTCCACCTTCTCCTGGCTCTCCTCCTCCGAGTGATCTTTTTCCCAACTCCTCTTTCTGATCTCCACTCCCCTCCTTCGCCTGGGCATGGCACTGCTCCTCCACATGGTCCTAACCCTCCTCACCCACCTGGTCTTGGCCATGCTCCTCTGCCTGGTCCTGGCCCTCCTAACCCATCTGGTAACTCCACCTGGCACTGGCCCTCATCCTCAGCTTTGTCTTGTTTCTCTCCTTCAGCCTGGTCTTAACCCTTTTCCTCTTCATGATCCAGTTCCTCCCCTGCCTGGTCCTGGCTCTCCTGCTGTACTAGATCCTGTTCCTCCTCCTTTTCCTGGTCTTGGCCTCCTTCTTGTTCTTTTCCTGGCCCTCCAACTCTCCCTGGTAGTAGTAATCCTCCTTAACCAAACAATGGCCCTTCCTCTCCGCCTTGTCCTGGCCTTTGTCCTCGTCCATTTAGATCGCCTTCTCCTCCTCCTAGTTTTGGCCCTCCTCCTCCTTCGTTCCACGTCCTCTTCCTCTGCCTCATCCTGGCCTTCCTTCTTCCCCATATCCTATCCCTCCTCCTTCTGCTGATCCTCATCTTCTTCTTCTGCCAGGTCCTGGCCCACCTCCATCTACCTGGTCGTGGGCCTACTCCTCCACCTGCTCCTGGCTCTCCTCCTCCCAATGACCTTTTTTCCACCTCCTCTGTCTGATCTTCCCTTCCCTTCTTCGCCTGGCCCTGGCACTCCTCCTCCACATGGTCCTGACCCTCCTCACCCACCTGGTCTTGGCCATCCTCCACTGCCTCGTCCTGGGCCTTCTACACCATCTGGCTCCTCCACCTGGCACTGGCCCTCATCCTCTGCTTAGTCTTGGGTCTCGCCTTCAGCCTGATCTTAAGCTTCTTCCTCCTCATGATCCAGTTCTTCCTCTGCCTGATCCTGGCCCACCTCCTCAGCTAGATCCTACGCCTCCTCCTTGTCTTGGTCCTGGCCTCCTTCTCGTTCTTTTCCTGGTCCTCCAACTCTTCCTGGTACTGCCAATCCTCCCGCATCAAACACTGGCCCTCCAGCTCCGCCTTGTCCTGGCTTTCGTCCTCGGCAAGATCCTGGCTCACCTATGACCTCCACCAGGTACTCGTATTCCGCGTCCATCTTGGCCACCTCCTCTTCCTCCTAGTCTTTGCCTTCCTCCTCCCTCGGTACAGAGGGAGGTCCTATTCCTCTGCATCATCCTGGCCTTCTTTCCCCTCCAGATCCTGGGCCTCCTCCTTCTTCTGGTCCTCTTTTTATTCTGCTGCCTTGTCCTGGCCCATCCCCATCCGTCTGGTCCTGGGTCTCCTACTCCACATGCTCCTGGCTCTCCTCCTCCCATTGAACTATTTCCCACCTCCTCTGTCTCATCTTTACGCTCCTCCTTCGCCTGGGCCTGGCACCCCTCCTCCACATGGTCCTGACCCACCTCACCCACCTTGCCCTGGCCATCCTCCACTTCCTGGTCATCATCATCATCATCATCAATCGTTTTTATTGAGCGCTTACTGTTTGCAGAACACTGTACTAAGCGCTTGGGAAGTACAAGTTGGCAACATATAGAGACAGTCCCTACCCAACAGTGGGCTCACAGTCTAAAAGGGGGAGACAGAGAACAAAAGCAAACATACTAACAAAATAAAATAAATACAATAGATATGTACAAGTGAAATAAATAAAAAAATAAATGAATAGAGTAACAAACATGTATAAACATATATACATATATACAGGTGCAGTGGGGAAGGGAAGGAGGTAAGATGGGAAGATGGAAAGGGGGACGAGGGGTAGAGGAAGGAAGGGGCTCAGTCTTGGAAGGCCTCCTGGAGTAGGTGAGCTCTCAGTAGGGCCTGGAAGGGAGGAAGAGAGGTAGCTTGGCGGATGGGCAGAGGGAGGGCATTCCAGGCCCGGGGGATGACGTGGGCCGGGGGTCGATGGCGGGACAGGCGAGAACGAGGTACGGTGAGGAGATTAGCGGTGGAGGAGCGGAGGGTGCGGGGTGGGCTGTAGAAGGAGAGAAGGGAGGTGAGGTAGGAGGGGGCAAGGTGATGGAGAGCCTTGAAGCCCGGGGTGAGGAGTTGCTGCCTGATGCGCAGATTGATTGGTAGCCACTGGAGATTTTTGAGGAGGGGAGTAACATGCCCAGAGTGCTTCTGGACAAAGACAATCCGGGCAGCAGCATGAAGTATGGATTGAAGTGGGGAGAGACAGGAGGATGGGAGATCAGAGAGAAGTCTGATGCAGTAGTCCAGACGGGATAGGATGAGAGCTTGAACGAGAAGGGTAGCGGTGTGGATGGAGAGGAAAGGGCGGATCTTGGCAATGTTGTGGAGCTGAGACCGGCAGGTTTTGGTGACGGCTTGGATGTGAGGTGTGAACGAGAGAGTGGAGTCGAGGATGACACCAAGGTTGCGGGCTTGTGAGACTGGAAGGATGGCAGTGCCGTCAGCAGAGATGGGAAAATCAGGGAGAGGGCAGGGTTAGGGAGGGAAGACAAGGAGTTCAGTCTTGGATATGTTGAGTTTTAGGTGGCGGGCAGACATCCAGATGGAGATGTCCTGAAGGCAGGAGGAGGTGCGAGCCTGGAGAGAGGGGGAAAGAGCAGGGGCAGAGATGTAGATCTGGGTGTCATCAGCGTAGAGATGATAGTTGAAGCCGTGGGAGCGAATGAGGTCACCAAGGGAGTGCGTGTAGATCAAGAACAGAAAGGGACCAAGTACTGAACCTTAGGGAATCCCCACAGTAAGGGGATGGGAGGGGGAGGAGGAGCCTGCAAAAGAGACTGAGAATGAATGATGGGAGAGATAAGAGGAGAACCAAGAGAGGACGGAGTCTGTGAAGCCAAGGTCAGATAGCGTGTTGAGGAGAAGGGTGTGGTCCACAGTGTCGAAGGCAGCTGAGAGGTCGAGGAGGATTAGTATAGAATATGAGCCATTGGATTTTGCAAGCAGGAGGTCATTGGTGACCTTCGAGAGGGCAGTTTCCGTGGAATGTAGGGGACGGAAGCCAGACTGGAGGGGGTCGAGGAGAATGTTGTTGTTGAGGAATTCGAGGCAGCGCGTGTAGACAACTTGTTCAAGGAGTTTGGAAAGGAATGGTAGGAGGGATATGGGGCGATAACTAGAAAGTGACGTGGGGTCAAGAGAGGGTTTTTTTAGGATAGGAGAAACATGGGCATGTTTGAAGGCAGAGGGTAAGGAACCAGTGGGGAGTGAGCAGCCTGAGAGGTTGGAGTCCTGGCCCTCCTACCCAATCTGACACCTCCACCAGGCACTGGCCCTCATCCTCTGCCTGGTCTTGGTTCTCACCTTTAGCCTCGTCTTAACCCTCTTCCTCTTCATGATCCAGATCCTCCTCTGCCTGGACCTGCCCCTCCTCTGCTAGTTCCTGCGCCTAATCCTTCTCTTGGTCTTGTAGTCCTTTCTGTTCTTTTCCTAGCCCTCCAACTCTTCCAGATACTAGTAATCCTCCTGAACCAAACACTGGCCCTTCAGTTCCGCCTTGTCCTGGCCTTCCTCCTCGGCCAGATCCTGGCTCTCCTGGGTCCTCCACCTAGTACTTGCCTTCCTCCACCATCTAGGTCGCCTCCTCCTCCTCCTCCTACTTTTGGCCCTCCTCCTCCTTCGTTCCACGTCCTCTTCCTCTGCCTCATCCTGGCCTTCCTTCTCCCCCATATCCTATCCCTCCTCCTTCTGCTGATCCTCTTCTTCTTCTTCTGCCTGGTCCTGGCCCACCCCCATCTGTCTGGTCCTGGACCTCCTCCTCCACCTGCTCCTGGCTCTCCTCCTCCCAATGATCTTTTTCCCACCTCCTCTGTCTGATCTTCACTCCCCTCCTTCGCCTGGGCTTGGCACTCCTCCTGCACATCGTTCTGAACGTCATCACCCACCTGGTCTTGGCCATTCTACACTGCCTGTTCCTGGCACTCATACCCCATCTGGCTCTTCCATCGGGCACTGACCCTCATCCTCTGCTTGGTCTTGGTTCTCGCCCTCAGCCTGGTCTTAACCCTATTCCTCCTCATGATCCAGTTCCTCCTCTTTCTTGTCCTGGTCCTCCTGCTCCTGCGCCTCCTCCTTCCAATGGTATTGGCCTCCTTCCCGCTCTTTTCCTGGCCCTCCAACGCTTCCTGGTACTGGTAATCCTCCTCCACCAAACACTGGCCCTCCAGCTCCACCTTGTCCTGGCCTTCGTCCTCGGCCAGATCCTGGATCTCCTGGGACCTCCACCTGGTACTTGCCTTCCTCGTAAATCTACTTCGCGTCCTACTCCTCTTAGTTTTGGCCCTCCTTCTCCCTCGATCCAGGTTCTCTTCATCTGCCTCATCCTGGCCTTCCTTCTTCTCAAGGTCGTGGACCTCCGACTTCTGCTGATCCTCTTCTTCTTCTGCCTGGTCCTAGCCCACCCTCTTCCGTCTGGTCCTGCGTCTCCACCTCCACCTGCTCCTGGTCCTCTTCCCCTCATTAATTTTTTTCCCACCTCCTCTGTCTCATCTTTACTCTTCTCCCTCCCCTGAGCCTGCCACTCCACCTCCACATGGTCCTGACCCTCCTCACCCACCTGGTCTTGGCCATCCTCCTCTTCCTGGTCCTGGCCCTCCTACCCCATCTGGCTCCTCCACCTGGCTCTGGCCCTCATCCTCTGCTTGGTCTTGGTTCTCGCTTTTAACCTGGTCTTAACCCTCTTCCTCCTCATGATCCAGTTCTTCCTCTGCTTGGTCCTGGCTTACTACTCAGCTAGATCTTACGCCTCCTCCTTCTCTTGTTGTTGGCCTCCTTCTCGTTCTTTTCCAGGTCTTCCAACTCTTGCTGGTACTGGCAATCCTCCTCTACCAAACATTGGCCCAACAGCTCCGCCTTGTCCTGGCCTTCGTCCTTGGCCAGATCCTGGTTATCCTGGGACCTCCATCTGGTACTTGCTTTCCTCGTAAATCTACCACGCCTCCTCCTCCTCCTAGTTTTGGCTCTCCTCCTCCCTCGATCCAGGTCCTCTTCGTCTGCCTCATCCTGGCCTCCTTCTCCTCCACATCGTGGACCTCTTACTTCTGCTGATAATCTTCTTCTTATTCTGCCTGGTTCTGGCCCACCCTCTTCCGTCTGGTCCTGGGCCTCCTCCTCCACCTGCTCCTAGCTTTTCTCCTCCCAAAGATTTTTTCCCCACCTCTTCTGTCTCATCTTTACTCTCCTCCTTCGCCTGAGCCTGGCCCTCCTCCACTACATGGTCCTGACCCTCCTAACCCACCTGGTCTTGGCCATTCTCCATTGCCTGGTCCTGGCCCTCCTACCCTATCTGGCTCCTCCCCCTGACCCTGGCCCTCATCCTCTGCTTGGTCTTGGTTCTTGCCTTCAGCCTGGTCTTAACCCTCTTCCTCCTCATGATCTAGTTCCTCCTCTGCCTGGTCCTGGCCATCCTCCTCTGCTAGATCCTGCGCCTCCTCCTCCTCTTGTTCTTGGCCTCCTTCTCTTTCTTTTCCTGGACTCCAATACTTCCTGGTACTGGTAATCCTCCTCCACCAAACACTGGCCCCCCTTCTCCTCCTTCTCCATCTAGTCTTGAACTTTGTCCTCGGCCAGAACCTGTTTCACCTTTGACCTCCACCTGCTACTTGCCTTCCTGGTCCATCTAGGCCGCCTCCTCTTCCTCCTAGTCTTTGCCCTCCTCTTCCCTCGATCCAGGTCCTCTTCCTCTACGTCACCCTGGCCTTCTTTCTACTCCAGATCCTGTCCCTCCTCCGTCTTCTGGTCCTCTTCTTCTTCTTCTGCCTTGTCCTGGCCCACCTCAATCCGTCTGGTCCTGGGTCTCCTCCTCCATCTTCTCCTGGCACTCCTCCTCCCTTTGATCCTTTTCCCACCTCCTCTGTCCCATCTTTACTCCCCTCCTTCGCCTGGGCCTGGTACCCCTCCTCCGCATGGTCCTGACCCTCCTCACCCACCTGGTCTTGGCCATCCTCCACTGCCTGGTTCTGGCCCTCCTACCCCATCTGGCTCCTCCACCTTACACTGGCCCTCATCCTCTGCTTGTTGTTGGATCTCGCATTCCGCCTGATCTTAACCATCTTCCTCTTCCTGATCCAGTTCCTCCTCTGCCTGGTCCTGGCCCCCCTCCTCGGCTAGATCCTGTGCCTCCTCCTTCTCTTGGTCTTGGCCTCCTTCTCGTTCTTTTCCTGGCACTCCAACTCTTCCTGGTACTGGTAATCCTCCCCCACCAATCACAGGCCCTCCAGCTCCGCCTTGTCCTGGCCTTCGTCCTCGCCTGATCCCGGATCTCCTGGGACCTCCACCCGGTACTTGATTTCCTCGCCCATCTAGCTCACCGCCCCCCCTCCTCCTAGTTTTGGCCCTCCACCTCCCTCGATCCAGGTCCTCTTGGTCTTCCTCATCCTGGCCTTCCTTCTCCTCAAGATCGTGGACATCCTACTTCTGCTAATCCTCTTCCTCTTCTTCTGCCTGGTCCTGGCTCACACTATTCCTTCTGGTCCTGAGCCTCCTCTTCCACCTGCTCCTGGCTCTCCTCCTCCCAATGATCTTTTTCCCACCTCCTCTGTCTCGTCTTTACTCTCCTTCGCCTAGGCCTGGCCCTCTTCCACCACATGGGCCTGACCCTCCTCACCCACCTGGGCTTGGCCATTCTCCACTGCCTGGTCCTGGCCCTCCTACCCCATCTGGCTCCTCTACCTGACCCTGGCCCTCATCCTCTGCTTGGTCTTGGTTCTTGCCTTCAGCCTGGTCTTAACCCTCTTCCTCCTCATGATCCAGTTCCTCCTCTGCCAGGTCCTGGCCCTCCTCCTCTGCTAGGTCCTGCGCCTCCTCCTTCTCTTGGTCTTGGCCTCCTTCTTGTTCTTTTCCTGTCTCTCCAACACTCTCTGGTACTAGTAATCCTCCTGAACCAAACACTGGCCCTTCAGCTCTGCCTTGTCCTGACCTTCCTCCTCGGCCAGATCCTGGCTCTCCTGGGACCTCCACCCAGTAATTGCCTTCCTCCTCCATCTAGGTCGCCTCCCCCTCCTCCTAATTTTGGCCCTTCTCCTCCTTCGTTCCACATCATCTTCCTCTGCCTCATCCTGGCCTTCCTTCTCCACCATATCCTAACCCTCCTCCTTCTGCTGATCCTCTTCTCCTTCTTCTGCCTGGTACTGATCCATCCTCCTCTGTCTGGTCCTGGGCCTCCTCCACCACCTGCTCCTGGCTTTCCTCCTCCCAGTGATATTTTCCCCACCTCCTCTGTCTCATCTTTACTCCCCTTCTTCGTCTGGGCCTGGCTCTCCTCCACCACATGGTCCCGACCCTCTTCACCCACCTGGTCTTGGCCAATGTCCACTGCCTGGTCTTGGCCCTCCTACCCCATCTGGCTCCTTCACCTTACCCTGGCCCTCATCCTCTGCTTGGTCTTGGTTCTTGCTTTAGCCTGGTCTTCACCCCCTTCCTCCTCATGATCGAGTTCCTCCTCTGCCTGGTCCTGGCCCTCCTTCTCTGCTAGATCCTGCGCCTCCTCTTTCTCTTGGTCTTGGCCGTCGTTCTCTTTCTTTTCCTGGCCCTCCAACTCTTCCTGGTAGTGGTAATCCTCCTCCACCAAACACTGGCCTTCCTTCTCCGGCTAGTCCTGGCCTTTGTTCTCGGCCAGATCCTGGCTCACCTTTGACCTCCACCTGGTACTTGCCTTCCTCGTCCATCTAGGCCGCCTCCTCTTCCTCCAAGTCTTTGCCCTCCTCCTCCTTCGATCCAGGTCTTCTTCTGCGTAATCCTTGCCTTCCTCCTCCTCCAGATCCTGGCCCTCCTCCTCCTTCTGGTCCTCTTCTTCTTCTTCTGTCTTGTCCTGGCCCAACCCCATCCATCTGGTCCTGGGTCTCCTCTTCCACCTGCTCCTGGTCCTCCTCCTCCCATTGATCTTTTTCCCACCTCCTCTGTCTCATCTTTACTCTTCTCCTTCGCCTGGGCCTAGCACTCCTCCTCCACATGGTCTTGACCCTCCTCACCCACCTGGCCCTGGCCATCGTCCACTGCCTGGTCCTGATCCTCCTACCCCATCTGGCTTCCCCGCCTGACACTGGTCCTCATCCTCTGTCATCCTGTGTCGGCACTACTACTGGGCTGCTGACATTGTGATCCTGCCATCTTCTCAGATACCTCCTCTGGGCAGCCAGTAACCTCACTGTGCACCTCTGACTCGCCGGAACAGTCATCCTGCCACCCTACCTGACACCACCTCTGGGTCACTGGCATTGTCACCGTGCCACCTTCCACCACCACCACCAGCCTGACATCTGTGGCACTATCCCGGCTCCAGCCTCCCCAACGCCTCCTCTGGGCAGCCAGTACAGTCACCGTGCCTCCCCCCTTGACAGCGGCCCCATCACTGTGCCACCGTGCCACCTTCCTTGACGCCCCCTCTGAGCAACCAAGATCGCCATAGTATCACCCTTCTCGAAACGACCTGAGGCTGTCGACACCATCATCGACACACCTTCCATGACAGCTCCTCTGGGACCCCGGCAACATCATCGTGCCACCTTCCCTGCATCGCCCCTGGGTCACTGGCAATGTCACCATGACACCCACACCTGACATTATCACCAGGCCATTGACATTGTCATAGTGCCACCTTCCCTGAAAACCTTTATAGTCAGCCGGCCCTGTCAACAACGAGCCTCCCTGACAACTCCTTGGAGCCACAGACAAAATCAATCTGTAACCCTTCCACACATGTTCTCTGGGCCGCTGGCACTGTCATCTTGCCACTCTCCCCGACACCTCATGTGCAGCCGGCATCCTCATAGTGCCACCTTTCTCAACACCACCTCTGGGCCACCGGCACTGTCATTGTGCTACCATCTGGGCCAGAAAGTGCCATCATTGTTCCACTCTCCCTGATACCTCTTCTGGGCAACTGGCATAGTCATTGTGCCATCCTTCTCACCACGAGCTCCAGGCCACCAGCACTGTCATTGCGCCACTTTCCCTGACAGCTCCTATGGGCCACCTACACAATCATCGTGCCACCCTGACCGACACCTCCTATAGGCAGTTGGCACAGACACTGTGCCCCCCTACGTGAAACTTCTGGGCCATTGGCACAGTCATTTTGCCACCCTTCTTGAAACCACTTCCGGGCCGTTGGCACTGTTATCGTGCCAATCTCTCTGACACCACCTCTGGGTCACCATGCCACCCTCCGCTGACACCACCACCAGTCCACTAGCACTGTCATCGTAACCCCTCCCCCCCGACACCACCTCAGGACAGCTGGCCCTGTCACGGTGCCACCTTCCTAATGCCTCTTCCAGGCTACTGGTACAGTTTCCATGTTACTCTCCCTGACACTCCTCTGGGCTGCCCCAAGATTCAGCAAACCAATCAATCAATCAATCAATCAATCGTAATTATTGAGAGCTTACTGTGTGCAGAGCACTGTACTAAGCACTTGGGAAGTACAAGTTGGCAACATATAGAGACAGTCCCTACCCAACGGTGGGCTCACAGTCTAGAAGGGGGAGACAGAGAACCAAGCCAAACATATTAACAAAATAAAATAAATAGAATAGATATGTACAAGTAAAATAAATAAATGAATAGAGTAATAAATATGTACAAACATATATACATATATACAGCTGCTGTGGGGAAAGGAAGGCGGTAAGACAGCGGGGATGGAGAGGGGGACGGGGGAAGAGGAAAAAGGGGGCTCAGTCTGGGAAGGCCTCCTGGAGTAGGTGAGCTCTCAGTAGGGCCTTGAAGGGAGGAAGAGAGCTGGCTTGGCGGATGGGCAGAGGGAGGGCATTCCAGGCCAGGGGGATGACGTGGGCCAGGGGTCGACGGCGGGACAGGCGAGATGAGGCACAGTGAGGAGATTAGCGGCAGAGGAGTGGAGGGTGCATGATGGGCTGCAGAAGGAGAGAAGGGAGGTGAGGTAAGAGGGGGAGAGGTGATGGAGAGCCTTGAAGCCGAGGGTGAGGAGATTCTGCCGGATGCGCAGATTGATTGGTAGCCACTGGAGATTTGTGAGGAGGGGAGTAACATGCCCAGAGCGTTTCTGGACAAAGACAATCCGGGCAGCGGCATGAAGTATTGATTGAAGTGGGGAGAGACACGAGGATGGGAGATCAGAGTGGAGGCTGATGCAGTAGTCCAGACGGGATAGGATGAGAACTTGAACGAGCAGGGTAGTGGTTTGGATGGAGAGGAAAGGGCGGATCTTGGCAATGTTGCGGAGCTGAGACCGGCAGGCTTTAGTGACGGCTTGGATGTAAGGGGTGAATGAGAGAGCGGAGTCGAGGATGGCACCAAGGTTGCGGGCTTGTGAGACGGGAAGGATGGTAGTGCCGTCAACAGTGATGGGAAAGTCGGGGAGAGGGCAGAGTTTGGGAGGGAAGACAAGGAGTTCAGTCTTGGACACGTTGCGTTTTAGGTGGTGGGCAGACATCCAGATGGAGATGTCCTGAAGGCAGGAGGAGATGCGAGCCTGGAGGGAGGGGGAGAGAGCAGGGCAGAGATGTAGTTCTGGGTGTCATCAGCGTAGAGATGATAGGTGAAGCCGTGGGAGCGAATGAGGTCACCAAGGGAGTGAGTGTAGATCGAGAACATAAGGGGACCAAGCACTGAACCTTGGGGAACCCCCACAGTAAGAGGATGGGAGGGGGAGGAGGAGCCTGCAAAAGAGATTGAGAATGAACGACCGGAGAGATAAGAGGAGAACCAGGAGAGGACGGAGTCTGTGAAGCCAAGGTTGGATAGCGTGTTGAGGAGAAGGGTGTGGTCCACAGTGTCGAAGGCAGCTGAGAGGTCGAGGAGGATTAGGATAGAGTATGAGCCGTTGGATTTGGCAAGCAGGAGGTCATTGGTGACCTTTGAGAGGGCAGTTTCCGTGGAATGTTGGGGACGGAAGCCAGACTGGAGGGAGTCGAGGAGAGAGTTGGTGTTGAGGAATTCGAGGGAGCGCGTGTAGACGACTTGTTCAAGGAGTTTGGAAAGGAGTTTTAGGAGGGAGATGGGGCGATAACTAGAAGGTGAGGTGGGGTCAAGAGAGGGTTTTTTAGGATGGGAGAGACATGGGCATGTTTGAAGCAGAGAGAAAGGAACCAGTGGAGATTGAGCGGTTGAAGGTGGATGTTAAGGAGGGGAGAAGGAACGGAGCGAGAGATTTCATGAGATGACAGGGAATGGGGTTAGAAGCACAGGTGGCCGGCGTAGCACTTGAGAGGAGGGAGGAGAGCTCTTCTGAGTATACTGCTGGGAAGGATGGGAGAGTAGCAGAGAGTGTTGAGAGTCGGGGAGTTGGAGAAGGGTGGGGGGGAGTGACTTTGGGGAGGTCGGACCTGATGGATTTAATTTTGTTAATGAAGTAGGAGGCCAGATCACTGGGGGTGAGGGAAGGAGGAGGGGGAGGAACCGGGGGCCTGAGAAGGGAGTTGAATGTACGGAAGAGCTGACGGGGATGATGGGCATGGTGTCAATAAGGGAGGAGAAATAGCTTTGTCTGGCAGAGGAGAGGGCTGAGTTAAGGCAGGAAGGGATAAACGGAAAGTGAACGACGTTGGCATGGTGTTTAGACTTTTGCCAGCAGCGTTCGGCAGTTCGAGCCTAAGAGAGAAGGAGGCCGACAGTGGCAGTGATCCAGGGCTGTGGGTTAGTGGTACGAGAGCGGCAAAGGGAAAGGGGAGCGAGTGAGACTAGCTGAGTAGAAAGGGTGGAGTGGAGAGCAGTAATCTGATCATCAAGACTGGGTAGAGAGGAGAGGGAGGCGAGGTGGGGTGTGAGGCGCTCAGAATGATGGATGGGGTCAAGACAGCGGAGATCTTTGTGAGGGAGTAATATGGATTTACAGGGGAAAGGAGTGTGAGTGAGGAGGCAGGTGAGAAGATTATGATCAGAGACAGGGATTATAGAGTTGGTGAGGGTGGACACAGTGCAGCGGTAGGGGATGATGAGGTCGAGTTTATGACCAAGTTAGTGAGTGGGAAAGGTGGGGTAGAGCAAGTGGTTGGCAGCGTCGAGGAGAGATAGAAGGCAGGCGGCAGAGGAGTCATCAGGGATATCCATGTGGATGTTGAAATCTCCGAGGATCAGAGTGGACATGGAAAAGGAGAGAAGGAAGGTGAGGAAGGGGCCAAAATCGTTAAAGTTGGAGGTGGGGCGGGGGGGGGGGCGGTAGATGATGGCTACAAGAATCTGGAGGGGGTGGTAGAGGCGAGTAATGAGGGCTTCAAAGGAAGGGAAGGAAAGCGGAGGGGGATGAGGGATAGTGCGAAAGCGACACTGGGGGGCGAGAAGGAAACCGACACCTCCTCCTTTTCCGGTGAGTCTGGGGGAGTCGGAGAAGAAAAGGGCTCCACTGGAGAGAGCAGCAGAAGATACCGTGTCATCCGGAGACAACCATGTTTCAGTTAGGGCGAGAAGGAGTAGAGAGCTGGAAAGGAATAGGTCCAGGATGAAAGGGATCTTACTTAAAACAGAGCGGGGGTTCCAGAGGCCACACTTGGCAGTAGCTGTGGAGAGTGAGCTGTTGAAGGTGGATGTTAAGGAGGGGATGAGGGGATGTTAAGGGATGAGACGGTGAGCCCCAGGTGGGACAGGGTCTGTGTCCAAACCAATTGGCCCCTATCCACCCCACCACATAATACAGTGGTCTGCACATTGTAAGCGTATTTTACATAATTCTGTTGCCGAATTCTACTTTCCAAGCAGTTAGTACAGTGCTTTGCACACAGTAAACTATCAATAAACATGATTGAATGAATGAATGATCCTTAAATGCAGGGGGAATATTCGTCAGTTCAGATTTGGACACCTATAAAGCATGATTGATCTTCCTAAGTTTTAGTGTGAGTTTACACATTGACAGCTCGTGATCTGTCCCACAGTCAGCCCCAGGTCATGTTTTTGATGCCAAAATAGAACTTCTCCATCTCTTTCTACAAATAATAGAGTCTATTTGATTTCTATATAGTCCATCTGGTGAAGTCCATGTCCACAGTCGTAGTTTTGGTTGGAAAACGAAGGTGTTGGCAATACAAAAGTCATTTGATTACTAGAAATCATAAGTCGGTCCCCGGCTTGATTCGTATTTCCAAGACCATAGTTTCCAACAACTTTCACTTCCATTCCATTACCAACATTTGCATTCCAATCCCCAGTGATAGTCAACACATCTTGCTTGCAGCTTTTATCAAACGCTCTCTGTTCTTCACTGTAAAACCTATTTCTTCTTGCCCTGCATTTGTTGTTGGGGCATATACCTGAAGTATGGTCCTACTGAATGGTTTTCCTCTGAACCTATTAGATATCTATCGGTCATTGACAGCTTTATATCCAATAAGTGTCTTAGCAATTTTATTTGTTTCAATTATTGCTATGACATTTCTTTTTTCAGCATGGGCAGAGTAATGTTTGATATGCTCATTCGATTGGAAATGCCCAATACCAGTCCATTTCAGTTGGCTTGTTCCTAAAATGTCAATCTTCAATCAGTCCATTTCATTCTTGACTATTTCCAACTTACCCTGGTTCATACTTCATACATTCCATGATGCAATAATAAGAGTATCTTTACAGCTTCAGATACTCATTTCTTGTGTGGCAACATCAACGACCGGGTGTTCCAAAGGCTTTATTCTGTACACGTCATAAACACCCATGATACTCTGAGACGTCATCTGCTCTTCCCCAGCAGCTCATTGAGCTCACCTCGTCCAGGAGATCTTCCCTGACAGAGCCCTTCCTTTTCCTCTCCTCCTCCTCTCCTCCCTATCATCCCCCACCTCCCTCTGCTCTACCACCTACAACTCCCCACAGCACTTGTGTATATTTGTACATATTTATTACTCTATTCATTTTATTAATATGTGTATATAATTATAATTCTGTTAATTCTGATGGTATTGACACCTGTCTACTTGTTTTGTTTTCTTGTCTGTCGCCCCCTTCTTGACTGTGAGCCCGTAGTTGTGTAGGAACTGCCTCTATATGTTGTCTATTTGTACTTCCTAAGCGCTTAGTACGGTGCTCTGCATACAGTAGGTGCTCAATAAATACGATTGAATGAATGAATTAATGAATGAGTGCCTACCAACCTGAGGGGCTCATCTTCCAGCACTATATAATAATAACAACGATGACATTTATTAGGCGCTTACTATGTACAAAGCACTGTTTTAGGAGCTGGGAAGGTAACAAGGTGATCAGGTTGCCCCACGGGGGCTCACAGTCTTAAACCCCATTTTACAGATGAGGTAACTGAGGCACAGAGAAGTTACGTGACTTGCCAAAAGTCACACAGCTGACAATTTGCAGAGCTGGGATTTGAACCCATGACGTCTGACTCCAAAGCCCGGGCTCTTTCCACGGATCCACGCTGCTTCTCTGCTTCTCCAATATCCGTAATCATTCTGTTATATGTATCCATAGAGTTTTCTTGGTAAAAATACAGAAGTGGTTTACTATTGCCTCCCTCCACTCGGTGAAAACTTGAGTCTCTGGCGTTGTCCTTGATCAACATTTTGATCATTTGATCACCTGCCTTTGACTATTTCCTATAGCACTGTTGCCCAGCACAGGTGAATCAACTTTGTCTGATGCATTCGTTTAGACCCTTCCATTATGTGTAACCCAGAGAGAGTATCACTCAATGGCACAGCTTTAAGCTTCATTGGCATATGCAAACTCTTCTGCCACGGTAAGGCATTGATTCATAAGAGAGCTTCTTGCCATATCCAACAGCATAACTATTTGTCCTCTACCTCTCATCTGCCTTAAACACTGTTGACAACCTCCTTCTCCTGGAAACATTATCCAACCTCGGCTTCATTGACACTGTCTTCTTCTGATTCTTCTCTTTTATCTCTAGCCGCTCATTCTCAGGCTCATTCGTTCTCAGGTTCCTCCTTTGCCTCCCACTCCCAAACTGTAGGGGTCCCTCAAGGTTCAGTTCTGGGCCCCCATCTATTCTCTATCTTCACTCACTCCCTTGGAGAACTCATTCGCACCAATGGCTTCAACTACCACCTCTAAGATGCCCAAATCTACATCTCCAGTCCTGATCTCCCTCTCTGCAGTCTGGCATTTCCTCTTGGCTTCAAGACACCTCTATCTGATATCCTCCTGTCACCTCAAGCTGAACATGTTCAAAACAGAGCTCCTTATCTTCCCACCCAAACCCTGTCCTCCCCATGACTGTCCCATCACTGTAGACAGTATCACCATCCTTCCTGTCCCTCATTACCCTTTATTCCTCTCTCGTATTCCACCCCAATATTCAATCCATCATTACATCATGTCAGTCCTACCTTCACAACATCACTAAAATCTGCCCTGTTCTCTCCATCTAAACATCTACTACATTAATCCAATCACTCATCCAAACAACCTGGATTACTGTCTCAGCCTCCTTGCTGACTTCTCTTCCTTCTGTATCTCCCCACTCCTGTCCATATATCACTATGTTGCCCGGATCATTTTTATACAAAGACCTTCAGGTCATATTTCCCCACTCATCAAGAAACTCCAGTGGTTGCCCATTCACCTCCACATCGATCAAAAAGTCCTCACCACTGGTTTTAAAACACTCAATCACCTTGTACCCACTTACCCTACTCTCCCACTACAACCCAGCCCCAACACCTAGCTCCTCTAATGTTAACCTTTTCATTATATCTCGATCTCATCTATCCTGCCACCAACCCCTTGCCCATGTCCTCCCTCTGGCCTGGAATTCCCTCTCTCCCTCAGATCCAACAATTACTCTCTCCCCTTCAAAGCATTGTTGAAGGCACATCTCCTCTAAGAGGTCTTCCCTGACTGAGCCCTCCTTTCTTCTTCTCCTATCCTCTTCTGCATTGCCCTGACTTGCTCCCTTTATTCATCCCTCCTCTCAGCCCCAGAGCATTTATTTACATATCTATAATATATTTATTCCTATTAGTGCCTCTCTCCTGCTCTAGACTGTAAGTTTGTTGTGGGCAAGGAAAATGAGGATTAATGGTTAAATTGTATTGAACATGCACCTAGTATGGTGCTTTACACAGGGTAAGTGCTCAGTAAATACTACTGACTATTGAGTGGGGGAAAGAGAGCTGAGGGGTAGTGCTGCAGAGAGCATAGACCTGAGGGGCACATTTATTTATTTATTTATTTATTTATTTATTTATTTATTTATTTATGCAGAGCACTGTACTAAGTGCTTGGGATATTACAATGTAACAATAAAAAGACACATTCCCTGCCCACAACAAGCTTACAGTTTAGAAGGGGAGACAGACATTAGTAGAAATAAATAAACTACAGATACAGACATGAGTGCTGAGGGGCTGGGAGGGGGGAATGAATAAAGGGAGCAAGTCAGAGTGAAGCAGAAGGGAGTGGGAGAAGAGGAAAGGAGGGCTTAGTCAGGGAAGACTTCTTCGAGGAGATAGAATGACCTACATCCATACCACACTGTAAGAACCGTGTGATAACCAATTGCACCACTTCAGCTCCAGGAACCGCCAAGATGAGCATGGAAACTGGTTCATCACCCTCACTCAATCTCCTGAGCTGGACACCATAGAGCCAATCAGAAGCTGGCACGGGGTCCTCGGGAGCAGGCACGAAAGGATGCTAAATTCAGCAACCAAGTCATTCTAGAATGGACAAGGAACCCCAAAAATTCATTCATTCATTCATTCATTCATTCATTCAATTGTATTTACTGAGCACTTACTGCGTGCTGAGCACTGTACTAAGCGCTTGGTAAGTACAAACTGGCAACATATAGAGATGGTCCCTACCCAACAGTGGGCTCACAGTCTAGAAGGGGTACAAATATAATAGTAGTTATAATAATAATAGTAATAATAATAATAGTAATATAAATAATAATGGCATTGATTAAGCACTTATTATGTGCAGGTTACAAGGTGATCAGGTTGTCCCATGTGGGGCTCACACTCTTAATTCCGATTTTACAGAAGAAGGAACTGAAGCACAGAGAAGTTAAGTGATTGCCCAAAGTCACATAGCTGACAAGTGGCAGAGTCGGGATTTGAACCCATGACCTCTGACTCCAAAGCCCGTGCTCTTTCCACTGAGCCACACTGCTCATCTGTCATCTGATCTATCTGATCTGCCTCTGAACAAGACTGCCCCTCCAAAAGACCTGCAGAAAGAGAAACAAATCAGCATTCACCCTAGAGGAACAGTATCCAACATCCGGCCACCCACCCACTGTCCCGCCTGTCAATGTGTTGTCACACCTGAAGAGGCAGGGGCCCGGATGTCCCACTGTCCACCTTTTCAGGTGGAACCGAGGGCCTTGGGGCCCTTCCGATGCTCCACGTTGCTTCGAGTTTGCCTGGGGCCCAGGGCCACCCTACTTTCTGGCCTAATCCTTGGGCAGTGGTAAGGGACTGGAAAGGGGACACGCTGTCTTCCTCGAAGGATTCTTAGCTGGTATTCTGTGGTCTGTTCCATCCTCCCTCACTCCTCATGATCCCAGGGGCTTGGCTCCTACCACCTCCTCACTGATCCCTTCTAGAAAAGGAATCCATGAAAACTCAGTCTGACAAGGCCAGCTTTATTTATTGATTATTTGTAAAACAATTACTAGGTGTCAGGCACTGTACTAAGCGGTGGGAGAGATACAAGTTAATTAGGTTGGACATAGCTCATGTCCCACCTGGGTCTCTCAATGTTAATTTCAATTTTACAGATGTGGGAACTGGGGCCCAGAGAAGTGAAATCATTTGGCCAAGGTCACTCAGTAGACAAATGGGAGATCTGGCATCAGACCCCACATCCTCTGTCTCCCAGGCCCATGCTTTAAACATGAGGCCATGATGCTTCCCAAGGGAGAGATGGAGGCAAGGGATAAGCCTCTCTAATGTGGGAGAAAGCACCATGCCAAACCACTCAGGGGTGGGGTCTCTTGCCATTATCTAGAAGGGTGATTCCTCCTCCTCTCCCAAAGAAACGCTGCCCAGTTCCCTCATTCTTTCATTCAATCGTATTTATTGAGCACTTACTGTGTGCAGAGCACTGTACTAAGCACTTGAAAGATACAATTCTGCAACAGATAGAGACAATCCCTACCCAACAGCAGGATCACAGTCTAGAATGGGGAGACAGACAAGAAAACAAAACAAGTAGACAGGCATCAATACCATCAAATTAGATAAATAGAATCTATTCTATTCTATTCTCGGCAGCCCCTGCTCCCCACGTCTCCCCACATAGAGAAGGGAGGGAAAGAACCCTTTCCTTCCTCTCCTGTTGCCATTTGGGCCCAAAATTCTAACCTCCATCACTCCTTAAAACCCCACCCTCTCTTTTACCTCCCTGCCATGGACCAAGTGTCAGAACCCCAGAGTCCAGTGGATCCTAGAGATCCTAACAGTGATTTAGAGATCTGAGAGACAAGGAGCCGAGAGGCAGAGAACAGAAAGCTGGGGTGCAAAAAGCAGAGAACTGGTGGACAAAAAGCAGAAATTTGGGGTAAGATAGAAAAGAGCTGGGTGTGGGCAGAGATCAGAGAGCCTAGAGTGGGCAGGGAGCTTGAGGAAGAGAGGAGAGAGCCCGAGAGCAGAGGGCAGGGGGCAGACTGCTTGGGGGCATGGGGCAGAAAGGTTGGTGAGGCAGAGAGCAGAGAGCTGGGGGGGGCAAAGAGTGCAGCAGGGGCAGAGAGTAGAAACGGTGGGGGGGCAGAGATCAGAGAGCTGGGGGGCAGAGACCTGAGGTATGGGGCCAGAGAGCTGGAGGGGAATAGGGCAGGGAGCTGGTGGGGTAGAGAGCTGGTGGGGCAGTGAGCTTGAAGGCTGGGAGTGACAGGGGGGTTAGAGATCTTAGTGACAGAGATCTGAGGAGTAGCGTGCTAGGGATCCAGAGAGCTGAGTGTCAGAGAGGTTGGGGGCAGAGATCAGAGAGCTGGGTGCAGGGGGGGGGGGCATAGCAGAAATTTGGGGGAGCAGAGATCTGGGGCAAGGGGCAGAAAGCCAAGAGCTGGGTAAGGCAGGGGGCAGAGAGCTAAAAGTCAGAGAGCAGGGGGGAAAGAGCTGACAGGCAGAGAACTGGGGGGAGAGAGAGCTGTGTGGGACAGAGAGCTGGGGGGGTGGGGAATAGAAAGCTCAGGGGAAAGAGAGATGGGGGACAAAGAGTCTGGGAATAGGGAGCAGGGAGTGGGGTGAAAGCACAGAGCTGGGGGAGGGGGAAAAAGCAGAACACTGGAGCCCAGGAGCAGTAAGCACGGGGGCAGAGAGCCAGTTGGACAGGGAGCTGGGGTAGGAAATTGAGCTGATTTGCTGAGAGCTTGGGGGAGCAGGGAGTGAGGGACAAAGAGCAGAGAGATAGGAGTAAGACAGCAGATAGCTGAAGAACAGACTACAGAGAACTGGGGGACGCAGAGCAGAGAGCTTGGGGATGGAGAGCTGAGAACTGGGAGTCAGGGCAGAGAGCTTATGGAAGATAGCAGTGGCCTAGGGGGGCAGAGAGCCTGTGGTAGAGAGACCTACAAGGCAGGGCAAGGGAGCAGAGAGCAGATGGGCAAACAGCAGGCAAGAAGAGAGCAGATTGGAAGAAACCCGAGAGCTCGGGGGCAGAGAATTGAGGGGCAGAGAGCTGAGGGACAGAGGATTGAGGGACAGGGAGCTGAAGGGCAGAGAGCCTAGAGCTGAGGGATAGAGAGATAGTGGCAGGAAGCAAGAGTTGTGGGACAGAGAACTGGGGGGGGGGGCGGTCTTAAGCAGGGGGAGCAGAAAGTGGGAGGGCAGAAACTGGTGGGCCTGAAAGTTGGGGGTGCCTAAAACTGGGGACTGGGAGCTGAAGGGCAGGGAGATGAGTAGTAGAGAGCTAGGGATCCAAAGATCAGCGGGGCAGAGAGTGGGGGGCAGAGAGGAGGAGGCAGACAACAGGGGGAACAGAAAGGGGCACAATGATTAGGGAGACAGAGGTCAGGAGGGAAGACAGCTGAGGGGCAGACAGTGGCGTAGCAGATAGCAGAGGGACAGAGAGTCGAGGAGTAGAGGGAAAATGGGCCGAGAGGCAGAAAGCTTGGTGGATAGACAGCCAGGGAGATAGAAAGTTGGAGGGATAGAAAGCTGGGCAAACAGAAAGCTGTGTGTCAGAGAGCAGAGAGCTGGGAGCAGAAAGCAGAGAGCTGGGAGGCAAGAGATGAGAGAGCTGGGGGGCAGAGAGCTGGGGGACGAAAAGCAGAGAATTGGGGATAGGGCAAAGAGCTGGGAGATGGCACACATTGCTGGGGGTAGAGAGCTGGTGGCAGAGAGTTGGGGTTAGAGAGCGGGTGGCAGAGGGTGGGTGGAAGAGAGCAGGCATCTGATGGGTAGAGAGCCCGGGTGCAAAGATCAGGGAGGGCAAAGAGAGCAGGGAGGCAGAGAAACAGGACAGGGAGTCTAGGGGCAGAGGGGCATAGGGCAGTGAGCAGAAGGCCAGAGAAGAAAAGGGAAGAGAACAAAAAGCAGAGAACAAAAGGGCAGAGAAATGAGGACCAGTGAAATGAAGCGATTGCAGGTGAGAGTTGAAAGGCAGAGGGGCAGAGGGAAGAGAGTTGAGTGGCAGGGAGCTGAAGCGAAGACACAGAGAGCTGAGGGTCAGAGGGAATAGAGTTGAGGGACAGAAAACTGAGGGGTGGAGCACAGGGAGGTGAGCTGAGGGGCAGAAAGCAGGGGGACAGAGATTCAGAGAGCAGGTGGATAGAGAACAGGGAGTCAATCAATCAATCAATCAATCAATCGTATTTACTGAGCGCTTACTGTGTGCAGAGCACTGTACTAAGCGCTTGGGAAGTACAAGTTGGTAACATATAGAGACAGTCCCTACCCAACAGCGGGCTCACAGTCTAAAAGGGGGAGACAGAGAACAAAACCAAACATACTAACAAAATAAAATAAATAGAATAGATATGTACAAGTAAAATAAATAAATAAATAAATAAATAGAGTAATAAATATGTACAAGCATATATACATATATGCAGGTGCTGTGGGGAAGGGAAGGAGGTAAGATGGGGGGATGGAGAGGGGGACGAGGGGGAGAGGAAGGAAGGGGCTCAGTCTGGGAAGGCCTCCTGGATGAGGTGAGCTCTCAGTAGGGTCTTGAAGGGAGGAAGAGAGGTAGCTTGGCGGATGGGCAGAAGAAGGGCATTCCAGGCCCGGGGGATGACGTGGGCCGAGGGTCGATGGCGGGGCAGGCGAGAACGAGGTACAGTGAGGAGATTAGCGGCAGAGGAGCGGAGGGTGCGGGGTGGGCTGTAGAAGGAGAGAAGGGAGGTGAGGTAGGAGGGGGTGAGGTGATGGAGAGCCTTGAAGCCCAGGGTGAGGAGTTTCTGCCTGATGCGCAGATTGATTGGTAGCCATTGGAGATTTTTGAGGAGTCAGAGAACAAGGGCCAGAGATCAGAGGGGAAGAGATTCATGGGGAAAAATTTGAGGGGCAGAGAACAGAATGATACAGACCTTAAGGGCAAGAGATCTGAGGGCTAAGGGGCTGAGAGTCAAGAGCTGTGTAGGGGGCGGGTGGGGGGAAGGGTGGGGGGGGATAGGAAGCAGAGACTAAAGGGGCATGGAGCAGAGAACTGAGAGGCAGGGCAGGAAAGCAGGGGACAGAGAGAATGGGGTCAGGGAACTGAGGGGCAAGGACCAAGGGGAGCTGATAGCCGGTGGCAGAAAGCTGAGAGGTGCAAATCTGGGGATCCAGAGAGCTCGGGGCAGAAAGCATAGAACCGAGGGGCAGAGAGCTGGGTTTTAGAGTCTAGGGGGGCAGAAACTCTGGGGACAGGGACAAGGGGGGGAAGAGACCAGGAGGGAAAATAGCAGCGGGTAGAGAGGAGTGGGGCAGAATGCAGAATAGAAGAGTGCAGATGGGCATAGGGGCAGGGAGCCGAGAGCAAAGGGGCAGGGAGCCAAGAACAGAGAGGAAGAGAGCTGATTGCAGGGTGGAAGTGGAAGGAAGGTAGAGAGCAGAGGTGAATGGAGCATTCATTCATTCATTCAAGCATATTTATTGAGCACTTACTGTGTGCAGAGCACTGTACTAAGCACTCGGAAAGTACAATTCATGTACAATTCATCTACAGAGAAAATCCATACCCAACAACAGGCTCACAGTCTAGAAGCGGGGAGATAGACAGCAGAAAACAAAGGGGAAGAGAAAGGAGAGCTGAAGGGTAGGGGGAAGAGAGCTGAGGGTCAGCAGGGCAGAGGGGCAGAGGAGTACAGGGTTCAGAAGCAAAGGAGCGGAAAGCAGTTGGGTGGAAAGCAGGGGGCATTCATTCATTCATTCAATAGTATTTATTGAGCACTTACTGTGTGCAGAGCACTGTACTAAGAGCTTGGACAGTACAACATCATCAACAACCCGTACCCAACAATAGGCTCACAGTCAAGACAAGACAGCAGAAAACAGAGGGGAAGAGAAAGGAGAGACGAAGGGTAGGGGGAAGAGAGCTGAGGGGCAGAGGTTCTGAGAAGCGAAGGAGCAGAGAGTAGAGGGGTAGAAAGTAGCACTGTACTAAGCACTCAGAAAGTACGATTCATCTACAGAGAAAATCCGTACCCAACAACAGGCTCAGAGTCTTGAAGGGGGGGAGATACTTTTCATTCATTCACTCATATTGAGTGCTTACTGTGTGCAGAGCACTGTACTAAGCGCTTGGGAAGTACAAGTTGGCAACATAGAGAGACGGTCCCTACCCAACAGCGGGCTCACAGTCTAGAAGGGGGAGACAGAGTACAAAACAAAACATATTAACAAAATAAAACAAATAGAATAAATATGTACAAATAAAATAAAGAGTAATAAATCCATACAAACATATATACATCATCATCATCAATCGTATTTATTGAGCGCTTACTGTGTGCAGAGCACTGTACTAAGCGCTTGGGAAGTACAAGTTGGCAACATATAGAGACAGTCCCTACCCAACAGTGGGCTCACAGTCTAGAAGAGGGAGACAGAGAACAAAACCAAACATACTAACAAAATAAAATAAATAGAATAGATATGTACAAGTAAAATGAATAAATAGAGCAACAAATATGTACAAACATATATACATATAGACAGGTGCTGTGGGGAAGGGAAGGAGGTAAGATGGGGGGATGGAGAGGGGGACGAGGGGGAGAGGAAGGAAGGGGCTCAGTCTGGGAAGGCCTCCTGGAGTAAGTGAGCTCTCAGTAGGGCCTTGAAGGGAGGAAGAGAGGTAGCTTGGCGGATGGGCAGAGGGAGGGCATTCCAGGCCCGGGGGATGACGTGGGCCGGGGGTCGATGGCGGGACAGGCGAGAACGAGGTACGGCGAGGAGATTAGCGGCAGAGGAGCGGAGGGTGCAGGGTGGGCTGTAGAAGGAGAGAAGGGAGGTGAGGTAGGAGGGGGCGAAACATATATACCTGTATATACATATATACAGGTGCTGTGGGGAGAGGAAGGAGGTAAGTTGAGGGGGATGGGGAGGGGGAGGAGGGGGAGAGGAAGGAGGGGGTTGTAGTCCCAGTAGTCTGGGGGACAACTGCTAACACACTAGACTATGGGACCCAAGGGCCCGGGCTTGGGAGTCAGAGGACGTGGGTTCTGATCCCGGCTCCGCCACTTGTCTGCTTGTGTGTCTTTGGGAATGCCACTTCCCTTCTCTGGGCCTCAGTTACCTCATCTGGAAAATGGGGCTGAAGACTGGGAGCCCCATGTGGGAAAACCTATTCTGTATCTACCCCAGCGGTTAGAACAGTGAGCCCTTCTTCTAGACTGTGAGCCCGCTGTTGGGTAGGGACCGTCTCTCTGTTGCCAACGTGGACTTCCCAAGCGCTTAATACCGTGCTCTGCACACAGTAAGCGCTCAATAAATGCGATTGAATGAATGAACAGTGCTTGGCACATTGTAAGTGCTTAACAAATGCCATCATTATCATTATTAGTCCTGGCCTCCCCGGAGTCATGGTGCAGGGGGGAGGGCATTTGAACATATTTATTCTATTTATTTTACTTTGTTAATATGTTTTGTTTTGTTGTCTGCCGCCCCCTTCTAGCCTGTGAGCCCATTGTTGGGTAGGGACCGTCTCTAGATGTTGCCAACTTATACTTCCCAAGCGCTTAGTCCAGTGCCCTGCACACAGTAAGCACTCAATAAGTACGATTGAATGAATGATTGAATAGTAAGCGCTTAACAAATGCCATCATTATTATTATTATTGACATCAGTCTACTTGTTTTGTTGTTGTTGTCCGTCTCCCCCTTCTTGCCTGTGAGCCCACTGTTGGGTAGGGACCGCCTCTAGATGTTGCCGACTTGTACTTCCCAAGCGCTTAGTACAGTGCTCTGCACACAGTAAGCGCTCAATAAATACGATTGAATGAATGAATGAAATGACATGGGGATCGTTTCCCCCTTCCCTGGCCCCAGTTATTGGCCCATTGCTTTCCCCTGTTGTTAAACCATGAAGTGAGAAGGTGAGGCTGAGGAACTTGAAGTGGTTTAAACCCAGTTGGTTCTTTCATTCATTCAGTCATATTTGTTGAGCATTTACTGTGTGTGGAGCACTGTACTAAGCACTTGGGAGAGTACAATACAACAATATAAAATATACACATTCTCTGCCCAAAACGAGCTGCTTGGGGTTGGCTCCATCCGCTACCCACCGGTCACGCCCAGTTTACCCAGGGGCCTACAGAAAATGCCAAGTTCCTAGGCTGGGAATCAGTGCGCACAATTCCTTTCCAGAAAGCCAATGGTCTCGGGAAAGGGTTTGGAACTGGGGGCTTTGCCACTGCCCGTTCCCTCGGGGAAGTCCAACAGAGAGAACGGGCAGTTGAGAATTTGCCCCGATGAGATTTCTGAATAATAATAATAATAAGAAGAAGAAGAAGAAGAAGAAGAATGGCATTTCTATGTGCAAAACACTGTTCTAAGCGCTGGGGACGTTACAAGGTGATCAGGTTGTCCCTCGGCGGGCTCACAGTCTTTATCCCCATTTTCCAGATGAGGTCACTGAGGCCCAGAGAAGTGATGTGACTTGCCCAAAGTCATACAGCTGACAGCTGGTGGGGCCGGGATTTGAATCCATGACCTCTGACTCCAAAGCCCGGGCTCTTTGCACTGAGCCACGCTGCTTCTCTGTGTCAAGTTCCCCTTCCTGGGTGGGTCGCTTGCCTTCTAACGGGCCTCTAGCTAACCCGGTTCCACCCGAGTTACCTCTGACGTACCTCTTCTTCTTTTGACACAGTTCCAAGTGCTGTTTGCCAACCTGGTGGCCTTATTTTGGTACGCCTACCTCGCCTCGCTCCGGAAGTGAGGAGGCCACGGTAAGCGCTCAATAAATACGATTGATTGATTGATCCGTCGGTGCCCTCCCTCTGGGCTCCCGTCTCGGGATCGCCCCAGGGAGGCTGAGAGCAGACTGCAGCTCCCCGGAGAAAACAGATGCCTGGCCAGTGCAATCGATCCCTTCGGGAATCTCCCTGAATCTGATCCAACTCATTGAACTTCACCGATTGATAGATGGGAAACGATGGACTGTGAATGATCTGTACTGTGATGACCTTGCTGTCGGCTTTTGAACGCTGCTCTCGCTAGACTTCCATTTTTCAAAAATGGGACTCAATCAGAATGGTAATAAACTACAGTGTAGCATCTTCAAAGGCAAGTTTTATTTCTCTGCTGGAAAATAGCCGTCACCTTAGGGCTGTCCAGATAATAATAATAGTAATAATGATGGCATTTATTAAGCGCTTACTATGTGCAAAGCACTGTTCTAAGCGCTGGGGAAGTTACAAGGTGATCAGGTTGTCCTATGGGGGGGGCTCACAGTCTTCATCCCCGTTTTACAGAGAGGGAACTGAGGACCAGAGAAGTGAAGTGACTTCATTCATTCATTCAATCAATCGTATTTATTGAGCGCTTACTGTATGCAGAGCACTGTACTAAGCGCTTGGGAAGTCCAAGTTGGCAACATATAGAGATGGTCCCTACCCAACAGTGGGCTCACAGTCTAGAAGGGGGAGACAGAGAGCAAAACAAAACATATTAACAAAATAAAATAAATAGAATAAATATGTACAAATTAAATAAATAAATAGAGTAATACGTACAAACATATATACAGGTGCTGTGGGGAGGGGAAGGAAGTAAGGCAGGAAGGAGGGGAGAGGAAGGAAAGTCACATAGATGACAACTGGTGGAGCTGGGATTTGAACCCACGACCTCTGACTCCGAAGCCCGGGCTGTTTCCACTGAGCCATGCTGCTTTTCTCAAAGGACCACCTTCTCAAATCCCAGCCACAACAAGAAATCGAGTTGCGGGTCGAGATACCAAGCAGTCCCCTTCCCATCACCGAGAGGAGACTCGGGGACCCACTTTATTTAAGTCAGTTCCAGTTTTTACAGGGTCTGTGCCTCGCCCCATGGCTCTTCTGAGGCTGGAGGGCACAGAAGCCTTGTACATTCTTCCTAGCCCCGGCAGATTTATCAATTAGCCAATTAGGCCTAAGGTGGCAAATGTTAGGAGGCTTCAGATACATGCACTGGATTTCAACATCTGGGGGACTACCTCTGGACAGACTTCTGAACTGCTACCACGTTAATTCATTCATTTAATCGTATTTACTGAGCACTTACTGCGTGCAGAGCACTGTTCCAAGCGCTCGGGAAGTACAAGTCGGCAACATATAGAGACGGTCCCTACCCAAGGACGTGCTCACCGTCTAGAAGTCTAATCCAACCACTGATCCTAGCCCATCCTGACTGCTCCATCAGCCGCCTTGCTGATCTCCCTGCCTCCTGTCTCTCCCACTCCAGTCCCTACTTCACTCCTTTTTCACTCCCTCAGCCCAGATCATTTTTCTACAAAAACCTTCGGTCCAGGTTTCTCCAGAACTTCCAGCGGTCGCCCATCCACCTCCATATCAAACCGAAACACCTTACCAGTAGCTTTAAGCCCTCAATCACCTTGCCCCCTCCTACCTAACCTCACTGATTTCCTAGTACAACTCACTCCGCTCCTCCAAAATCAAACTCCTCACCGGTCCGTGATGTCGTCTATCTTACCGCTGGTCCTCGCCCGGGTCCCGCCTCGGATCTGGAACCCCCTTACGGTGTTACAGTAAGTGTTCACTGACTATGATGGATTGGTTGCTTTTCAGATATCCCCAATTTGTGTCTCTGGTGGCTAAAGACAACAGTGTATATGACTGGCCTTCAGCCAAGGTAGCAGAGAAGCAGCGTGGCTCAGTGGAAAGAGGCCAGGCTTGGGAGTCAGAGGTCATGGGTTCAAATCCCGGCTCCACCGCTTGTCAGCTGTGTGACATTGTGCAAGTCACTTCACTTCTCTGGGCCTCAGTTACTTCACCTGTAAAATGGGGATTAAGACTGTGAGCCCCCCCCACCCCCGGCACAACCTGATCACCTTGTAACCTCCCCAGTGCTTAGAGCAGTGCTTTGCACATAGTAGTGCTTAATAAATGCCATTATTATTATTATTATTCCCAAAGAATGAATGAATAACTGCATCTCCTCTACTTCAGGAATGCGCTGTAATGCAGTAGCAAGGGTGGCACCCTTCCCTAGTCCCATTAAGTCATTTCATTCATTCATTCATTCATTCATTCATTCAATCGTATTTATTGAGCGCTTACTGTATGCAGAGCACTGTACTAAGCGCTTGGGAAGTCCAAGTTGGCAACATCTGGAGATGGTCCCTACCCAACGGCGGGTTCACAATCTAGAAGGGGGAGACGGACAACAAAACAAAACATATTAACAAAATAAAATAAATAGAATAGTAAATATGTACAAGTAAAATAAATGAATAGATTAATAATGGTACTTTCCAAGCGCTTAATCCAGCGCTCTGCACCCAGTCGGCGCTCCATAAACCCGACCGAATGAATGAATGAATGAGAGGATGTTACGTCCCCTTTAAGGGCGGCGGGTCCGCCCGACACCACTTCCGGCTTGGGCATCCCCGCCCCCTCGGCTTCCGGCAGCGCATAAGGAAATTTGTCCCTGGACGCGCGCCGTCGGTGGTCCCGTCCTCGCGGGATCTTCTGCCCTAGGAGGGCCCGGCCCTCGGCGTCCGGAAGCGCGTGAAGAAGTTTATCCCTGGGCGCGCGCCGTCGGGGCCAGTTGCTCCACTTCCGGCTTGGGAGGCTAGACAGCAGAAAACAAAGGGGAAGAGAAAGGAGAGCTGAGGGGGAGGGGGAAGACGGCAGAGGAGCAGAGGGTTCAGAAGCAAAGGAGCAGAAAGCAGAGGGGTAGAAAGCAGGGGGCATTCATTCATTAATATTTATTGAGAGCTTACTGTGTGCAGAGTATTGTACTGAGATAATGGGGTTTTTTTAAGGAGTGGGGAGATGTGCCCAGAATAATCTTTTTAAGAAAATGATCTGGGTAGAAGATTGAAGGTTGAAGGCAGGGAATTCAGAGAGAAGGCTTGGGCAGCAGTCAGAGAAATTACATCTACGGGAAGAAGGCACTATATTGCAATCAATGCATTCATCCAGTAGTAAACATTGAATGCCTGCTGTATTCAGAGTACTATACTCTATGCAGTTATTGTGGTTGCTCTCACTATGTGCTAGCCGCTGGGGCAGAGATAAAATAATCAGAATGGAAAGAGTACCTTTTTCCCACAGAACTCATAGTCAGTGAAGGAGGCAGGACAAGAATTGAATTCCCCTTTTACAGGAAACAGGCCCAGAGAAGTTAAGTGACTTGGTCAAGGTCACCCAGCAGACAAGTGGCAGAACCAGGATCTGAACCCAAGTTTCCTGTCTCCCAATCAATCAATCAATCAATCGTATTTATTGAGCGCTTACTGTGTGCAGAGCACTGTACTAAGCGTTTGGGAAGTACAAGTTGGCAACATATAGCCCTGTGCTTGTTCCAATAGGCCACACTGTCTCCCTTGTCTCCAAGCTGTGATGTCCTCTGGAAGAAGGGGAAAAGCAAGTTGAACTGATAGATTGACACATCTGTTTTTCACTTTCTGAAGCCAGAATCAGAGCCAGAGCTGCTTTTCTGACCTGCCTGCTTGTTGGTGACCAGGGCCTACAAGATCCACCCAGGATCTGCCTCAATAAAGAAGTCCCCGTTTGGACTCTCATGATACCAGGCCTACCCTTATGACTAATTGCCAAAGAATGAACGCCTCTCACCTAGACATTTCCAAATTGAGAACCAGATTGATCTGTCCAAATTCCAAACCTCAGACTTGAAAGCTCAACTCAACTCTTTCTGGATGCTTTGCATGGTAGACTCTGCTCATTTTCAACAAATGTTTTCTAAAAAGCAAATGTGAGTCAATGAATGGTTGATTTGGTTAGAATAAGTAATTGGGCTCTCATTTCAATTAGGATGTTGACAATGCTTCATTGGCACGCCTTGATCTCAAGCGGAAAGTCAAATCCTTCCAAGAAGAGATAGTCTTCTTGAAGAAACTTCACAACGGGGTAATGGGCTTCCTCTTAATCGGGGAATGTAAATTAAGCCGATCTAATCAGGGAAGCCAGCAGGAACTGGATATTCTCTACTTATTCTTCACCAGGAAATCCAGGAGCTGCAGGCCCGGATTCAGGAACAGCACATCCAAATCGATGTGGATGTGGCTAAGCCTGATCACACTGCTGCCCTGCATGATGTTCGCCAGCGGTACCAAGATGTGGCTGCAAAGAACGTCCATGAAGCTGAAGAATGGTACAAATCCGAGGTGTGACTCTAGGGGAAGGTGTCCCTGAGGGCGGTACCCTAAACTTAGTCCCTAAACCAGCTCTCTGGGGATTAAACCAAGCAGTTGGCACAGGTCACCGCCTGGAGAGGGGGTGCAGGGATTGGGGGTACGGTGCATGCATGCATACACTCACTTCATCAAACCGGCAGTCAGGGGGTAGGGGCTCCTTCTGGAAGTATCCGTGTCATGCACAGGACTCACCTATTTCCCTAGATGGGTTTCTCAGGACCGCGCTGTATGCTACGGGAGATGACACTGGTGACTGGAGGAGAGTGGAATAAGGAATTCGTTGGTGATCCAGCTTTCCAGTTGACAGCTGACTGGTCCTCTGTCCTCTTGGGACCAAGGGGCTGCGATCCACCCTGGGGTTGAGATGCCCACCGTCAATGTTTTCTCAACAGTTTGCTGACCTTTCTGAAGCTGCTAATAGGAACAATGATGCCCTGCGCCAGGCCAAGCAGGAATCAAATGAGTATCGCTGGTAGGTCCAGTCTCTCACTTGTGAAGTGGATGCACTGAAAGGGACTGTGAGTACACGCTGGAGGGTGTGGGTGTCGGGGATGAAATACCACAGGTCCACTGTGTTGGCTGAAGTTGACATTGCAGGAAATTCTCCCCTTTGCTTGGTGATGGCTAACTTAACACCAACAATGGGCTTTGCTCTAATATCCTAGTCTCCTAAATTGGCATCCCGCCCCTTATATGAGGACACCCAACAGACATTTTAAACAGGACTATTTAAACCATTTGACCCATGACCATATATTCCCATAATCCCAAATGTGTTTCTAACCAATGTAGAAGGAATCGGCAATCAAAACTAGTGATGAAAGCCAAATTTGAAACAAAAGAAATTTAGGTTTTTAACCAAGTGTTAGGATAGCATGAAAGACCAGGTAATTCCTGAACCACACCTCTGGGCCCCGTATCTTTGATTATTTCTGCTTGACTGACTCTCAGCATGGAACACAATGGTTCATTCTTCTGTCCACGATTACTTGGAATAGTCAATTGGCAGGTGGCTTAAGAATGCTTCTGCAAGCGTCTGGACATACACTTTAGAGAAGCAGCGTGTCTCAGTGGAAAGAGCGTGGGCTTTGGAGTCAAAGGTCATGGGTTCAAATCCCAGCTTCGCCAACTGTCAGCTGTGTAACTTTGGCCAAGTCACTTAACTTCTTGTGCCTCAGTTACCTCATCTGTAAAATGGGGATTAAGACTGCGAACTCCCCGTGGGACAACCTGATCACCTTGTAACCTCCACAGCGCTTAGAACAGTGCTTTGCACATAGTAGGTGCTTAATAAATGCCATTATTCCTATTATCTGGCACCATGTTCATGCTGAGAAACCTCTGCTTCTCCCTGGACCACAGAATGGGGCCAGACTGGGTTGGGCAGCATCGCTCGGGGCACCAGGTCTTTGATGAGGTCGTAGCCAAGCTCCTACTCTTCTCTTGCAGAGCGAATCTCTGGAGCGCCAGATGCATGAGATGGAGGAGAACTTTTCTGTTGAAGCTGCTAACTACCAAGACACTATTGGCCGCCTTCGGGATGAAATCCAGAGCATGAAGGAAGAGATGGCTTGCCACCTGCATGAATACCAGGACCTGCTGAATGTCAAGATGGTACTGGATATTGAGATAGCCACCTACCGCAAATTACTGGAAGGGGAGGAGAGCAGGTAAGTAGGGGAGAGGAGTGGGAACCTGGGTGGTGGTCATCTATCCTTAAGGTTGCCTGGTAACAACTTAATGTGATCCGTCTTTTTACAGGATTGCCCCGCTGGTTCCAAGCTTTTCTTCCTTGAACCTAAGAGGTGAGCACTGCCATTTCATTTCCAGGGCTTGGTAGCTTCCTTATGGGAAGCACAGAAGTTTCCTTCTGACCAGAAAAAGCCCTTGACACTCCCTAGTGCCGGGACCTGTGTTTGGGGAAGCTGGAACTCCCTTGGAATAATGGGGGGTTGTCTCCAGTTGAAGCTGCAGTGGATTTAGGGGAAGCCCCAGCAGTGGGGGTAGGGGTGGCAGAGAGAGGGTGAGTTCGTCTCTTTCATCCAAACTGCAACAATCAACCCTCCATCAAATCCGGCAGGCAAGGTGATTATTCCTCTACTGGGTCAAACTAGAGAAATCTCATCACTCACCCAGTTGCTACTAAAGCAGGAGTGGCGGTCACACCGTGCGTGGGGTGACTGTAGCCCACATGGTGTAGTGCATAGGCCATGGACCTGAGAGTCAGGAGGCCATGGGTTCTAATCCCAGCTCTGCCACTTATCGGCTGTGTGACCTTGGACAAGTCACTTCTTTTCCTTGTGCCTTTATTATCTCATGTGTAACATGGGGATAGAGACTGTGGGCCCCACAAGGGACAACTCAACTTGCTTCTATCCTCCCAGTTCTTAATACATTGCCTGACACATAGTAAGCACTTAACAAATAACATGATAATAATAGAATGTGGCCCCCCTGAAATTTAGGCTTTTTTCACCTAAGTAGGCGGTCACATGATTGATTAGGACAAAAGGAACTAGTCAGAATCAAGATGTACCCTGACTAAATCTACCCCACAACTCCTGAATAGTTTATACTGCTAAATACCAATGTTCTCATTGACTTGATCATTGACTACCCCTAGGCTCGTAACTGTTCATTTTTGTGGGCAACAAAGTTGATTAAACTTTTTTATAAACTTTTTTATTGCTGCCCCCAAATCCCTATTTTATGAATAGCTATTCACTTTTGTAATCAGTAGTTCACACAGCCTGTGTCCATGGATTGCTGATCAGGAAACCAATATTGGCAACTCTTTAAACCTCCCAAGGCACTGAGATGGTGCCTGGTGAAAGAGAGAAATTCTCAACAGGAATAAACACAAGACTCTTAATCCTTTGTAGAGAACTCTTGGGTGATATGCAGGGACCATTAAACTCTCATTTTGACAAATTGTTATTCTCATCTTTCAGAAACCAACATTGACTCCCACCCTCTGGTGGACACCCATCCCAAGAGAACACTCCTTATCAAGACTGTTGAAACTAGGGATGGACAGGTATGTGAATTTCTTAAATCAAGGGGCTGGAGTAGGGGGGAAGAGGAGGGGTCTGCAGAAAGAAATGAAAGACCTATGTGCCACTGTCAATATGCCCCACACCCAGCCAGGGGTGATGGGAAAGGACTCTCATCAGATCCATTCCCAGGGCTAGCTGGGAAGGGCATAGAAGCTCAGAGGGACATCTTCCTTACCCTGGCCCATCTCTTCTCCCTGTCCCCACTACCCACACACATACAAACATTTTGACTCTCTGTAAGTTCAGCCAGTTGACTCTGGCCTGACCCTAAAGACAATTCCTTTTACCTCACTGCTGGGCCCCCAGGATATATCCTACTGAGCCCCACTCTACAGGGCCAGTGCCCTATATGGGCAGCCAGCCTTTGCACCTCAGTGTCCCCGCAACATGAAGTCCCAATTAATCTATGCCCAGACAGCTAAAGGTAATTGGGAGTCATCCCAACACCTTCCCTAGGAGGTAGGAAGACCACAGCATTGTTGGGTGTTCGTGAGTTGGCTCCCGTGGTTAGCCTTTAGCTTCGGGCTGGATTCCAGATGCCTTTTGGCCTCTCCTGCACTGAATATGCTTCTGAAATGTGAATTAGCGTTTGTCGGATCCTACTGCCTGAAGGGCTTCTTGGAACCACTGTCATTTTCAATGTCTTGGGGGCAGCAGCTCATGCCTGCATGTAAGACTCTGACTGTCCCTCAACCCTGCACCCATCATTCTGGGAAATAAAGCTTTCAGAATGGAGAAACCAAGATTCTCCAAAGGAAAATGAGGTTCTGCAGGTAGCACCAGGTTAACATGCATGAGTTATCTGATTAGGTTTCTAAATCTCATACCTCTGCCATCAGACAGTTGTTCACACATTACGTGGTCCTTCTCCTCAACTTGTTGTTCACAGGTCATCAACGAAACATCCCAACACCATGATGATTTATAGTGAAAACCTGCACCGATGCCCAGTGCAGCAACACCTTACCAGCAAGCAAAAGAATTTGACCAAGTCCTAAAACACCTTTCAAGTGCCTTCTGCAGTTTTTCAAGAGCGCAAGAACATCCTGGATAGGTAGAAAGAATAGGTTTGAAGTCTTATGAACACATAACTCTAGGGAAGTTTATGGCAAAGCCTAGTTTACAGAGGGAATCTTGTGCTGCAGTACTTTTGTAAAGTGTTTTTCAGAATCATGAAACTGCCTCTTTCAAGCCAGTGTCTGACCAAACTGTTACTGCTTCAATAAACTCTTTGAAAAAATATCCTGTGATCATTTTTTTTCTTCCAATCTTGCCAGCCCTCTGGCAAGTCCTCCTTGTCCTGTTTTCCTCCCTGTATTGCATGCTAGCACACTCCCCTTCCACCCCCCTGCACCTAGAAAATAATGTTCTTTTCCCGCGGGCTTGCAGAGTATGGTTCCTTCCAGACTACAGTATACTCTGGGCTCTGGGCTCCTGATTTGCTGCCACAGCTAGTCAATTGTGTACTCTAAACCAGCTGAAGGCTAGTTAGGTCCTCATAAAGCAACCATGAGCCATTAATCTGGCTCTGAAAATACTCCTTAAACCTGAACTTGGCTGCTGCTATAGCACAACGATCAGAATTGAGCTGCTTTGCATGATTGAATTACAAATAATCATTCAGAGGATGCCTCTGGCTGGTGAGGGGGGAGTCGGGGAGGCTATGACCTGCATATGAGGGAAGTTCTGAGCAGACGTAGGTACTGCTGTGGAGAGTGGGCAGCTATTGATCTTGCACCCATCTCCTGTGATAAAGGGACAGCAGGCTTTCGGCATAAATGTTCCCAGATTTGGACCAAGTGTGGAAAGAAAATGAATGTGGCCACTTTGCCGATGTTGTGATGCAGAAGAGAGTAGGGGAGGAGAAAAAGAAGGTCAAGGAAGGCCTCTTGTAGGAGATGTATCTTCAATAAGGCTTTGAAGGTAGAGAGAGTAGTTGTCTGTCAGATATGAAAAGGGAGGGCATTCCATGCCGGAGGCAGGATGTGGGTGAGAGGTTTGCAGCAAGATGGAGGAAATCGAGGTACAGTGAGTAGGTTGAGGAGCAAAGTGTGCAGGCTGAATTGTAGTAGGAGAGTAGCAAGGTGAGGTAGGAGGGGGCAAGTGACTGAGTGCTTTAAAGCCAATGGGGAGGCGTTTCTGTTTGATGCGAAGATGGGAGGGCATTCACTGAATGTTCTTGACGAGTGGGCAAACATGGACTGAATGTTGTAGAAAAGTAATCCGGGAAGCAGAGCGAACTATTATGGACTGTGGTGGGGAGAGACTGAAGGTAGGGAGGTCAACAGGGAGGCTAATACAGAAATCAAGGTGACCAGGGAAAGGATGGGTCGATGAGGACAGAGTTCAACACTTCGGGCTGGCCTGGAGGCTGTACCTGGACCTTGCCCTAGATGGACCTTGCACTCTTCTAGTCCCATTCCTAGGGCCTGGACCAACCTCATACCCTTCCAAAAGGGTCTCTTTCCCGTGGAGTTTTTCTTTGGTTTAAAGATGATGCTTCTGATGGTGAAAGGGGATCCATCTGTGGGGAGTCATAATGAGAATCTTCCTTCCCCTTTTCTGGTCAGAACAATGGAAGAGCACCAAGAAATCCTGATGTCCCGTTGCCTGTATCCAGTTTGAGATGGTGATTACATCTCTCATCAAAAGCTGCACGGAAACATTTATGTAGTCATAAAGACTGGGATTAGAACAGGACAATCAGATGCAATGCTTTACATGTGTTAGGCTGTTCACCCAGTGTAATGTAATGACATTTCACAGAGTATTTTGCTGGAACCAGCTGGAAAGTAAAGTGTTTCTCTAGGGAGACCCTGATCACTCTGCTTTTCCTAAGAGCTGTCACATTTATCTTCCTGGTCCCTCTGAACATAGGCACAATTTCTGAGATGTGGCAGCAATCAAGGCAGAGCGAGTCAGATACTGAAAATTAAAGGAATTCTCCCTCCTTTCCCAACACTTTCTGCCAACAGTTACCAACTCAAGGGTCCCTAGCTGGGCAGATTATTGGAGGTACTTTGGGAGCTGCAGTCCTAGAATAAGTGGCATAAAGGAGTGAGAGGTAGACAGCTCAAAATCACCTCCCAGAGATATGCAACTTGAGCCATTCCCTCTACAGGTAGTAATCTTAATCATACCAACCTGGCTACTGCTTAGGACACTACTAAGCTGGCATCCAAACAGGACCTTCTCAAGATGACTTTGACACATGCACAATAGTAGAGGGGATGAGGAGGAGATGAAGCTAACCAGGAGTCCTCATTGCCCTACATCACCTCCCCACCTTGGACACCTACATTCCCTCATACACTACCTGCTGCAGCCATCTTTGGTTTCTTCTGCAATTCTCTAGTCTGCGAAGATAAGGTTGGCAGATGAGGGGGCATAGGGAGAGGCCATGCCTGGAGCCTAGGTACTACGTGGCAATCGATCTTGTCCTGGCATGATTCTGACTCTCCTGCCACTGCCAGCCCACCTGTTAAGATGGGCATGCTGTGAGAGGAGTCTGGATGCCTTCCAGAGCTAACAGGTCAGATATGGTTGTTGTGAACCACTCTACCTCCCCTCCTAAACTGGTCCGGGTGAAATCTGCTGGAGGGCATCATGGAGAGTTCCAGGGAGCACATGTTTGTCTTCAGATTGTATGGGTGGTAAGCAGGAGCAGGCATTGACTTGTGCTCCTGCAGATCACCTCCAGAGTTTCCTTATTTCATTCTTATATTCACATGCTCATTCGCTCTTTCTCTCTCTCTTTCTCTCTTTCTTTCCCTTTCTTTCTCTCTCTCTTCCTCTGCCTCACCCTCTCTCTTTCTGACTCACTCTCCCACTAATTCTTTCTCTTCTGTCTCTGCTCCATGGCCAACTTAGAGTTAGTCATTCAGCCAGTCGATCGTATTTGAGTGCTTAGTGTGTGCAGAGCACTGTACTATGTGCGTGATAAGAGTACAGCACAACAATATAACAGACACATTCCCTGCCCAGAAGGAGCTTAAACTCTAGAGGTTAAACTCTAATATAAAAACTAAAATTACAGATATGTACATAAGTGCAGTGGGGCTTGGATGGGGGATGAATAAAGGGAGCAAGTCAAGGCAGCACAGAAAGGAGTGGGAAGAGGTAAGGAATGCTTCATCAGGGAAGGCCTCTTGGAGGAGAAATGCCGTCAATAAGACTTTGAAGGTGGGGAGAGTCTTTGTCTGTCAGATATGAACAGGGAGGGCATTCCAAACCAGAGACAGGAGCATCATCATCAATCGTATTTATTGAGCGCTTACTGTGTGCAGAGCACTGTACTAAGCGCTTGGGAAGTACAAGTTGGCAACATATAGAGACAGTCCCTACCCAGCAGTGGGCTCACAGTCTAAAAGGGGGAGACAGAGAACAAAACCAAACATACTAACAAAATAAAATAAATAGAATAGATATGTACAAATAGAATAAATAAAAAAATAAATAGAGTAATAAATATGTACAAACATATATACAGGTGCTGTGGGGAAGGGAAGGAGGTAAGATGGGGGGGATGGAGAGGGGGAGGAGGGGGAGAGGAAGGAAGGGGCTCAGTCTGGGAAGGCCTCCTGGAGGAGGTGAGCTCTCAGTAGGGCCTTGAAGGGAGGAAGAGAGCTAGCTTGGCGGATGGGCAGAGGGAGGGCATTCCAGGCACGGGGGATGATGTGGGCCGGGGGTCGACGGCGGGACAGGCGAGAACGAGGTACGGTGAGGAGATTAGCAGCAGAGGAGCCGAGGGTGCGGGGTGGGCTGTAGAAGGAGAGAAGGGAGGTGAGGTAGGAGGGGGCGAGGTGATGGAGAGCCTTGAAGCCCAGGGTGAGGAGTTTCTGCCTGATGTGCAGATTGATTGGTAGCCACTGGAGATTTCTGAGGAGGGGAGTAATATGCCCAGAGCGTTTCTGGACAAAGATAATCCGGGCAGCAGCATGAAGTGTGGATTGAAGTGGGGAGAGACACGAGGATGGGAGATCAGAGATGATGCAGTAGTCCAGACGGGAAAGGATGAGAGCTTGAATGAGCAGGGTAGCGGTATGGATGGAGAGGAAAGGGCGGATCTTGGAAATGTTGCGGAGTGGGCAAGAGGCTGGCGGGGAGAGAGACAAGATAAAGGTACAGTGAGAAAGTTGGCATTGCAAGAGCAAAGTGTGTAGGTTGAACTGTAGTAGAAGAGTAGCAAGGTGAGGTAGGAGGAGACAAGGTGATTGAGTGCTTTAAAGCTGATGGTAAGGAGATGCCCTATCACAGGGAAAACATGTTTAGTGAGAGAGTCAAAGATACAGAGCTGAGTTTAGGTCAAAGTGAAGTTCACCAGGGACAGATGGTGCTCAAGCTTTCCCCTTTCCCCTCTGCTAAGCAGGGTCCTCCCGTCTCCTTTTTCCCTTGCAGACCTTCCAGCCAGACAGCAGTGACAAAATGCTACTTGGCCCCAGTTTCCTCGTTATATATGAGGCCTAATCAGATGTATGGAAGGAGCAAGCTTCATTTCACTCCATGGGCCAGCGGGGCAGGAAGGTGAGAGAAAGTCTCTCCCTTTAGGGGTAAGAAAGTGACTCTCAGCTGACTGAGGAGAAAGGGGAAGCAAATTAGATTTGGCTGCTTTCTGATGCCCAACCTGTTCCATGGCTCTGAGGCCTGGACACCCCCACCCATTCTCTAGACCTGATGTCTGGACAATCACCAACCATTTCCTGGGAAGGGCAGGAGCCTGACAGAGATAAAAGGGAGCAAGGGCAGAAGGAGGGAGGGGAGAACTCTGACTCTGGATTCATGATAGAGGAGGAGGAGAGGCTTGGTAAGTGCAGCGTTGTATAATGATGTCACAGGCGCTGTGGGAGCCCCCAAATTGAATACCCCTGTAAGCATGGGGATCTTTATCTGGACCTGTCCTCCAGATCAATCTTTTAGTTGGAGTGAGCTCTATGTACTTGGGCAAAGTGCTCATGTAGCACCATCTCAGCTTACTGCATGCCTAGTATATTCCATGTCTACTTGCCTCGTATTGGTGAAGGCCCACCAAAGGCCCTTCTGTCTGCTGGGCAGTGGTTGCAACAAGCCAGGAGTGAGGAAAAGGTGCAGCATCCTGTAAAGTGTCTGTGAGAATTTTTCATTCAAAACCCAATCTGGCCTTTACCCTGTTGTTAATTGAGGATCCCATAACTGATATACAAAGTATTGGTTATTAGAAGGGGAAGCCATTGACTTTGATTGGCAAGGTTATAGAGGCAGGGGGAATGGACTGGTTAGCCCTAATTTGATGGCTCTTGCACAGTTCTCAAGTTACTCACCCAAGCCCATGTGGAGGATACCAAATGAAGGCTAAAAGTTTTGGAAATGGACAAATGGGGGACAAACAATGTGTGAAGTCCAGACTTAACTGTGGCTTGCGTGGGCGCCTTCAGCTATAGGAGAATCATCATGCTGGTAGAGGGGTCTCAACCCTTAGTGGCCTTCTCTACCTGTCATTGGCCAGAGGGACATTTGGGGGTAGGCTGTGTCCTATGAGCACTGGAAGCCATAGTGGCTGATGCTATTCTGATATGGCAAAACAGATGATGATGATGGTATTTGAGAAGCATCTACTATGTGCCAAACCCTGTTCTAAGTGCTGGGGTCGACACAAGGTAATCAGGTTTTCCTCATGGGGTTCATAATTGTTTGCTGTGTGACCTTGGGCAAGTCACTTCACTTCTCTGGGCCTCAGTTACCTCATCTGTAAAATGGGGATTGAGACTGTGAGCACCACATGGGACAGGGACTATGTCCACCCCGATTTGTTTACATCCACTCCAGCACTTAGCACAGTCCCTGGCACATAGTTAAGCGCTTAACAAATACAATAATAATAACAACAATTATTATTATAATAATTAATAATAATAATAATAATAATAATAATAATAATAATAAATCCCCATTTTACAGGTGAGATAGCTGAGGCACAGAGAAATGAAGTGACTTGCCCAGATTCAAACAGCTGAGGAGTGGTGGAGCCGGGATTAGAACTCACTACTTCTGAATCCCAAGCCCCTGCTCTTTCCACTAAGCAACGCAGGTCAAGGGAAACCCCCAGGTGAACCTCAGGAATTCATTTTTGCCTGACATTGCCCACAGCACACACATAGAGAAGCAGCCTGGCTCAGTGGAAAAGAGCATGGGCTTTGGAGTCAGAGGTCATGGGTTCAAATCCCTGCTCCACCAATTGTCAGCTGTGTGACTTTGGGCAAGTCACTTAACTTCTCTGTGCCTCAGTTACCTCATCTGTAAAATGGGGGCTGGAACTGTGATCCCCCCGTGGGACAACCCAATCACCTTGTAACCTCTCCGGCGCATAGAACAGTCCTTTGCACATAGTAAGTGCTTAATAAATGCCATTATTATTATTATCATTATTATTATATTACTATCCCCTAAGGCTTACAACATCCAATCCTTCCATCCTCCTATGGCGTCAGGGACACTGGGGCCTCTGTTGGACATTAGATAGGCATCCCCACAAAGTTGTTGAAGGTAGAGCCAGCTGAACACTCCACTGTCCACTAGTGGACAACCAAGCCAGGGCTGGTTTCTGCACGGAGCCCCAACCCAAAAGCCTTGTATAGCAAGGGGCTGGGGGATGTACCAGGCCATGGAAACTGGGATAGGGACAAGGTAAGTTAGTGAACATACTTCTCCTCAACTTCTCCCTGCCCCTTACTCCTCAATCCTAATTCCCTTCTTGGATGTAACATCTCCTCCAAGAGGCCTTCCCCAATTAAGTCCTTTTTTCCCCTGGCTCCCTCTTCATTCTCCCTTGTCTAGGCACTTGAATCTATGACCTTTGGGCAATTTGATATTCACTCCACCTCCGACCCCCTGAATACCTTGTACATTTCTTTAAATTATATATTATGAATTATCTATTTATAATATTATCTGCCTGCCCCTCTTGACTGTAAGTTTGCTATGGGTGGGGAACATTAGCCACTAATTCTGTTGTATTGTACTCTCCCAAGGGCTTAATACAGTGCTCTGCACATAGTAAGTGCTTAATAAATACCACTGACCAGTTTACTGATCCCAGAGTTTGAACTTTCTCCTTCCTAGTGCGCTTCTCAAGAGTTCTGTTCAAGGGACTATGTGTTTTCCTGGGCTTTGGGGAAGTGAATATATTAGTCTGTTAGAGAAAGAGGTATGAGAAGTTGCGTGCCGTGACCCATCCATTCCCACATCTTCTCTGCTACTACCACCAGTCCCCACAGGAGTGTTCGAAAGTTTCAGAGGGTGCAGACTAGTTGGGGTGAGAGCAGGGTCCGAAGGTGGAGCCAGACAGGGTAGGAACACTGTCATAAAGACGTATCAATAGGAGAAGCAGCGTGGCTTTGTGGAAAGAGCATGGGTTTGGGAGTCAGAGGATGTGGATTCTAGTCTCTGCTCTGCCACTTGTCTGCTGTGTGTTCTTGGGCGAGCTGATTAACTTCTCAGTGCCTCAGTTACCTCATCTGTAAAATGGGGATTGAGACTGTGAGCCCCACATGGAACAGCCTGATTACCTTGTATCTAGTCCAGTGCTTATAACAGTGCATGGCACAGAGTAAGCGCTTAACAAATACCATAACAATGATAATAGTAGCAATGGTTCCTGGCTAGGAGATCTCCACCAAGGGGCAAAGAGTCCTACTAGGTCTGAAGGATGGGTGGTCCGATTCAACCTGCTCAACCTGTTTGTGACCAGGCTGCAGGAGCCCAGGATGCTGGGCATCTTAATTATGTGTGAATCATTGGTTCAACGTGGTGAGGGCCAGGCCTACCTGTGATTACTGCTTCCCTGGTGCACCTCCATCAGTCCTAGGACGCATGTGGAAACCCCAGCAGTCGGCGTGGGTACTTGGTTTGAAGACAGTAGGTAGAGAAAATGAAATTGAATGAAGACCTGGCTCTCCTGACAGTAGGGCTCCCTCTGCAGGACTGCAAAGGCAGCAGCCGAGAGGGCCGAGGCAGCCGTTTCGGGGAGTGGAAACTCGTCAGCACCCTGTCACTGACCACAATGGTAACAATTTTGCAGCGTGGTTGCCAATCAGCACCCTGCAATATCCTGAAAGCCAAGAGTGGCCTGCTGACTATCTCTGTAGCTGGAAAATGCAGTTTGAATGGGGTGGAAAAATCCACAGTCCCTGAAAGACTTAATGAACTATTGGATGACCGGGAAATGTTGAAGGTGGCAGTGCCAACAGGAACTATTGGGCTGGTTGAGGTATAAAGCTTAGGATGTGCTAGACATAGGTCTTCGGGGGAAGATAATTAAGGTTGAGCAGAAAGGATGAGGTAGGGAAGGTGATGGTAGCAGGAAGAGAGGATTATCTTCAGGGTAAAATAGATTGGGAAGCAAGAACAGGGAAGGTGATTAATCAGTCAAGCAAACAATCTGTGTACAGAGCATTGTACCAAGCTTTGGGGAAAGTACAATTATAATTGTACTTTCCTGCCCATAAGGAAGAGGTTACAGTCTCCAAAAGGAGACAGATATTCAAATCAAATACAGATAGGGGACATAGTTAAGTATCAAGATATTTACATAAGTTCCATAGGGCTCTTATGAGTATCAAAGAGCTTAAAGGGTACACAGAAAAGTACATAGTTGATGGTGAGAAGAGTGGAGATAAACAATATAAAGGCTTAGTCAGGGAAGGCCTCTAGGAAGAGATGTGATTATAGGAGGATGCCTCCAGGACGAGATGTGATTATAGGAGGATTTTGAAGGTGGAGAGAGTTGTGGACAGTGGTATATGAGTAATAACAATAATAATTATTGTATGTGTTAAGCACTTACTATGTGCCAGGTACTGTACTTAATGCTGGGGTGGATACAAGCAAATCGGGTTGGATACAGTCCCTGTTCCTTGAGGGGCTCAGTCTCAATTCCCGTTATACAGATGAGGTAGACTGAGGTACACTGTGAGCCCACTGTTGGGTAGGGACCGTATCTATATGTTCCCAACATGTACTCCCCAAGCGCTTAGTACAGTGCTCTGCACACAGTAAGAGCTCAATAAATACGATTGAATGAATGAATGAAAGGTAACTGAAGCATGGAGAAGTTAAGTGTCTTGCTCAGGTCATACAGCAGACAAGTGGCGGAGCCAGGATTAGAACCCATAACCTTCTGATTCCCAGACCCGTGATCTATCCACTACACCATGCTGAGTTCCAGGCCCAAGGGAGGATGTGGGCAAGGGGTTGGCGACAAGATAGATGAGATCAAAGTACATAGAGTAGGCTGGCAATAGAGGAGCTGAGTGTGCATATTGGGTCATAGTAGAAGATTAGAAGGGTGAAATACAATGGAGTGAGCTGATAGAGAAGCAGCGTGGCTTAGCGGAAAGAGCACGGGCTTGGGAGTCACAGGTCATGGGTTCTAATCACGGCTCTGCAACTTGTCAGCTGTGTGACTTTGGGCAAGTCACTTAACTTCTCTGGGCTTCGGTTACCTCATCTGTAAAATGGGAATTAAGACTGTGAGCCTGCCTTGGGACAACCTGATTACCTTGTAACCTCCCCAGCGCTTAGAACAGGGTGTTGCACATAGTAAGCACTTAATAAATGCCATCATCATCATCATCATTCTTTGGGCCTCAGTTACCTCTACCATAAAATGGGAATAAGGACTGTAAACCTCATATGGCGCAGGAACTGTGTCCAATCCGATTTGCTTGTACCCCCCCACCCCCAGCACTTAGTACAGTGCGTAGGGCATAATGAGTGCTTAAGAAATATTACTATTGTGAATAATAAATACTTTTTCTAAAAAAGTTCTCTCTCCTCCTTCAAAGCCCTACTGATAGCTGAGCTCCTCCAGGAGGCCTTCCCAGACTGAGTCCCCCTTTTCCTCTGTTCCTCCTCCCATCCCCCTCGCCCCTAATCCCTCCGTTTGCTCTGCCCCCATCCCTGCCTCACAGCACTTGTGTATAATTGTACATATTCGTTATTCTAGTTATTTTATTAATGATGTGTTTATATATAGAATTCTATTTATCTATTTTGATGCTATTAGTGCCGGTCTAATTGTTCTGTTTTGTTGTCTGTCTCCCCCTTCTGGAGTGTGAGCCCGTTGTTGGGTAGGGATTGCTCCCACCTTTTGCCGAATTGTACTTTCCAAGCGCTGAGTACAGAGCTTTGCACACAGTAAGTGCTCAATGAGTAAAATTGAATAAATGAATGAATAAACAACTAAAAAGGTGGTAAATGGTAAGTGTTTGGATCAGAGTGGTAGCGGTTTCGATGGAGATGGGTGATCAATCAAGCCATCGATGGTATTCATTGAGAGTTTACTGTGTGCAGAGCACTGTAGTAAGCACTTTCATGATTGGTTGGTGCCCTGCCCACAAGAGGCATACCAAACAGATATGAAAACAGAAATGTAATACTACATAATAAAATTAAATATTTAAACAATTGCATATGATTAGATGTTCTTGTGAAAAGATCAGGGGCCTGGAAGTCAGAGGATGTGGGTTCTGCACACAGTAAGCGCTCAATAAATACAATTGATTGATTGATTCTAACCCTGGCTCTGCCACATGTCTGCTTTGTGACCTTGGGCAAGTCACTGTATTTCTCTATGCCTCAGTTACCTCATCTGTAAAATGGGGAATAAAACTGTGAGCTCCATGTGGAACAGGGACTGTGTCCGACCCGATTATCTTTCATCTACTTCAGTGCTTAGAACAGGGCTTGGCACATAGTAAGCGCTTACCAAATAACACAGTTATAAAAGAATCTTTGTGTACACTTCACAATATACTCGATTTGTGCCCATCTACTTGCTCATTTCACTTTTTGAGCCCTAGGGACCGTCTCTATATGTTGCCGACTTGTACTTCCCAAGCGCATAGTACAGTGCTCTGCACACAGTAAGCGCTCAATAAATGTGATTGAATGAATGAATGAATGAATGGCAGGAATGAGAGTATGAATTGTGCTTTGCAACCACTTGTCTTATGCTCAACTACTTCAGACAGGACTTTGTTCCTTAAGCCTCAGGACATATTGTTCTCAATGGCAGTCTCCACCACCGCAAAGCTATGCTCCTCTAGATGGTAAGCTCATTGTGGGCAGAGAATGTCCCTATCAACTCTGTTATATTGTACTCTCCCACGTTCTTAGTACAGTGCTCTCTCCATTAAGTACTCGATACGATTGATTGCTGAACATTCAATATTTGTTATTCCCATGGATAAAGATTAGTGAAGTACCGGTCAAATCCTGAGAAGGTGTCCCCCTTCCCCCTGCACCAGCCCACAACAGCTCACTCCCATCCAACTGATCCGTATCTCTTACGCCAGCCCCTCGCACCTCAACGCTTCCCAACAGCCTCAGCCAAGTGCAGCCTGTGGAATCCCCACTTCATTAAGAAAAAGCTTCCCTTCATCCTTGACCTGTTTCTGACTCAATCACTGCTCCTCCTTGCCATTACTGAAACCTGGCTCTCCCTAGAAGACAGTGTCCCCTACCACTCTCTCTAGAGGGGGCTTCATCTTCTCCCACTCCTCTAGACTCACTAGGTTATGGAGAAGTGTTGGCTTCCTTCTTTCTCCCCCTTGCTGCTTTCGTACCATCCCACTTCCCCTGTCGCTCTCATTTCCTTCCTTTGAAGCCCATATCATTTGCCTTCAGCACTCATTCTAATTATTAGTCACAATCATGTACCACCCCCGGGCCTCTCTTTCAACCTTTTGAACCATTTTGATCCCTTTCTCACATTCCTTCTCTCTCTATCCATATGGGGACCTCAATATCCACAGGGATGTTCTCGACAACCATTCCACTGCCCACTTCCTCTTTCTCGACCATTCCACTGACCTCCTGCTCCAACCCACCTCATCCTTTCACCAGATTGGACTCATGCCTGGACACGTCTCTAGTAACTGAATAATCTCTACCCTCATCAACTCTGACATTCCTCTAACTGACCACAACCTCCTCAGTTGTCTTCTCAGTCTCTTTCACAGGCTCCTCCTCTACTCCTCCGCTGCAACTGTGGGAGTTTCTCAAGGCTCATTTGTGGGTCCCCTTCCATTCTCCATCTACACCTATTCCCTTGGAGAGCTCATTTGCTCCCCTGGCTTCAGTTCCCATCTCTACATGGATGATTCCCAAATCTATCACTCCTTCTCTGCAGTGTCACATTTTCTATCGCATTCAGGGCATCTCTACCTGGATATCTGGCTGACACCTCAAACCTAATATGTCCAAAACAGAACTCCTCATTTCCCCACACAAACTCTGTCCTCCCACAAGATTTTCCCAACACTGGAGAAAACATAACTACCCTCCCTGTCTCATAAACCAATAATCTTGATATTGTCCTCAACTTTTCTTTTTCATTCAACCCACCTATTCAATCTGCCACCAAATCCTGACAGTTCAACCTTCACAACATCCCTAGAATCTGCTCTTTCCCCTCCATCCAAACTCCTACTATGTTCATCCAAGCACTTATCCTATCCTACCTGATTTCTGAATCAGCCTCCTTGCTGAGCTCCCTGCCTTCTACCTCTCTGCATCCCAATCGTTACTCCACTCTGCTGGCCAGATCCTTTTTCTAAAAAAAAAATCAGTTCACATTTCACTGCTCCTCTAGAACCTTCAGTGATTGTCCACCCACCTAAGAATAAGACGCAGAGCGGTTAAGTTGACTTGCCCAAGATTGCACATTAGGCAAGTGGCGAGCTGGGACTAGAACCCATGTCCTCACCATGAGGTAGAAAGTCACTGGGAAGAGATGCTCTGCTAGGGTAACGTGGTTCATTTATTCAATTGTATTTATTGAGTGCTTATGGTGTGCAGAGCACTGTACTAAGCGCTTGGGAAAGCATAATACAGTAATAAAGAGAGAGAATCCCTGCCCATAATGAGTTCACGGTCTAGAGGGTTTATGGTATTTGTTAAGCACTTACTGTGTGCCAGGAACTGAACTAAGTGCTGGTGTGGGTACAAGTAAAAAGAGTTGGGTACATTCCCTGTCCTGCAAAGGGCTCGCAGTCTTCATCCCCAATTTACAGATGTGGTAACTGAGGCACAGAAAAATTAAGTGACTTGTCCAAGGACACATAGCAGACAAGGGCTAGAGCTGGGTTGACATCTGTGGGCCGAGCCCTAATATCTGGGACAAACGTCAGGATATGGAGGATTCTTGCTAGCTGGACTATTCCAGAGACGTGGGTTGGTGGGCAGTTGCCTGGGAAGCTGATTGTGTCTGCCAGGGGAGGGAGTATGTAAATATTCCAAGAGATAAAAGCCCAAATCTATGGGCATCATTCCTCAGGGTTGAGGAGTGGAAATCAAGGGGTTTCAACCAGAATGAGGTGTGGTTGGAGTGTTTTCTATTTCTACCCTACACCTCTACAGGGAATGGTAATGAAAGAGCCCAAGAAGGAAAGGCCAGAGAGGTAAGAGAAGAACCAGGAGCGGGCATTGTCAGAGAAACCAAGGATAGATAGTGTTTCCAGAAGAAGGGGATGACCCACAGAAGGAAAGGCTACTGACATGCCTAGGAGTACATTGAATTTGACAAAGTGGAGGTCAATCGTGACCATGGAGGGAGCAGTTTGAGTGGTGTAGATGATGAAAAGATCAGATTACAGCAGCCTGAGGTGAGAGTTGGAGAAGAGGAAAAGAAGGAAACAGATGTAAACAAACCAAGTCCTGGAGACTGGTCCAGCTCACTGGCATCAAGGAAGAGAGTGCTAGGATCTGGACGAGCACTACAGCTGTGGAAAGGGCTGAAGGTATCTGACCAGTACTCCAGCACTTATGGAGAAAGCCTTAGGACTTGGTTCAGAATTCTGACACCTGGCACAAGGTCTAGGAGACCTGAGTCAGCACCAGAGCACATATGGGGTCAGTCATGGAACCCGATTCAGCAGCACCCCAGCATTTGTGGGGAGAGTCCCTGAACCTGAGCCCACATCTGGCATCTGAGAAGAGTCCTGGGACCTGATTCAGTACCCGTGTATCTGCAAGAAAACTCTACTAAGCACTTAAGAGAATACAATATAACAACAAACAGACACATTACTGCTCACAACGAGTTCACAGTCTAGATGGGGGGACAGACATTAATATAAATCAATAAATAAATGATGTATACATATATATACAGTATGTACACTATATATATTTATATATAGTATATATATATATATGTGTGTGTGTATATATACATATATATATATACATATATATATATATGTATATATATATATATATATATATATATACTGTGGAGATGGGAGGGAGACTCAATGAAGGAGCAAGTAAGAACAGCACAGAAGGGAGTGTGAGAAGAGGAGAGGAGGGTTCAGTCAGGGAAGGCTTCTTGGAGGAGATATGCCTTCAATAAGGCTTTGAAGTGGGGGAAAATAATTATCTGATATGAGGAGGGAGGGCATTCCAGGCCAGAGGTAGGATGTGGGTGAGAGGTCGGTGGCAAGATAGACAAGATCGAGGTACAGTGAGAAGGTTAGCATTGGAGGAGAAAAGTGTGTGGGCTAGATTGCAGTAGGAGAGTGGTAAGGTGAGGTGGGAGGGGTCAAGGTGATTAAGTGCTTTAAAGTCAATGGTGAGGAGTTTTTGTTTGATGCGGAAGTGGATGGGCAACCAAGGGAATTTCTTGAGGAGAGGGGAAATATGGTCTGAATGTTTTTGAAGAAAAATGATTCGGGCCAAAGAATAGAGTATGGACTGGAGTGGGGAGAGACAGGAGGCAGGGAGGTGAGGAAGGAGGCTGATACAGTAATCAAGGTAGGATAGGATAAGTGCTTGCATTAATGTGGTAGGAGTCTGAATGGAGAGGAATGGCCGGATCTTGGCGATGCTTTGAAGTTAGAACTGACAGAATTTAGTGATGGCCTGAAAATGTGGGTTGAATGATAGAGGAGTCAAGAAAAATGCCAAGGTTATTGACCTATGAGACAGGAAGTATGGTGGTGCCATCAAACCCAGCATTTGCCTGGGCCTGTCCAGGAACCTGGTTCAATATCTTGGCACCTGTGGCTAGGATCCTGGAACCTGTTACAGCACACTGGCACTTGGGAGGAAAAGCATAAGATCTGGCATAGCACATTGGCAATTGTGTGGCAGGCCTTGAGATCTGCGTCTGGTATGTCTAGGGACCTGAGTTAGAAAATAAGCACCTCTGGGGAAGATCCGGAGACTTGGTTCAGTATACTGGCTTCTTCGACGAGATGAGACATGGATCAGCACCTCAACACCAGTGAGGAGGCCCCTAGGAACTCTGTCAGCACCCAGAGATATTTGGGGTATGCCCAGGTACCTGGTTCTGTATCAGTGGGTCAGCACATCGGTAATTGTAGGGTGGCACTAGGACTTTAGTCCTTGAAGAGAATCCCGGGACCTGGGTGAGAACCTGGCACCTATAAAGAAGGACCTAGGTATTAGGCCCAGCTCCTCTGGAGTTTTCCTTTGGTGAACTCCACTGGGTTCTGGGCCTGCACCACAGCATTTATGGTGTTGGTTTTGGAACTTGGTTCAACACCTCAGAGAGGTGTTGGAAGGGCTAAGGAACTTGAGAAAACTTGGTGGCTTGCAAGAGATGAGCCCCAGGACCTGAGTCAATACCTTCGACAACAATGGAGACATCTCTGGGATCTGGGTCTGCTCCCCAGCCCATATGAAGAGAGTCCTAGGACATGTATCATCATTCAGAACTTGGAGGGAAGGCCCAGGAACCCAAGACAGCATATAAAATACAAATTGAGAAAGCCCTGAGACCTCAGCATGCTGGCTTGGAAGAGAGGGGAGAATGAGACAATGGGGCAGTGACATGAGACAATGGGGCAGTGACATAACACAATCTGTGCTGGTACTGGAACATGGGCCAGCAGTCCAGTAAGTGAGGGAGATCCTGGGAAATGGTTCAGGATCCTGACACCAGGGAGGAGAACACTCGGGAAATGATTCAGCATTTTAGCATCTGACTGTGAACTCCGGGACCTTGGTAATTACCCTAGTAGCCATAGGAAGGGTTAAAGATATTGGGTCAATTTCATAGAATGAAGGATCCCCAGGTCCTAATTCAGCAACCCATTACCTGTAGATCATCTCTGTGAAATGGATGGGGAGAGCTCCAGGACCAGGGTCAACAACTCAGCACCTGCAGAGAGGTCTGCAGGATTTGGGTCAGCATCACATCATCCCTGGGGAAATCTCTGGGACCTGACAGCATGTCAGTTTCCAGGTGGATGGTCTGGAGACCGGTTCAAGACCCTGAACTGATAGGGAGATCCTTGTCACCCAGCACCTGTAGTGAGGACTCTAGGGTTTTGGTCAGTTCTTCTGCACTAATGAGAAGAGTGCACGGACTTGGAAATGTTGTTAACAACCATCTCCCTTCAACAACGTATTGGGGCTCCTGAAAGAGACCTACCTCCTCCACAGCCTCCCCCGCCCCACAACCTCCCTCCCCCCAGCAAAACAGTTAAGAACCTGCCCATCATGCTGGCATAATTACCAAGCCAACGACAAGATAACACAACAAGAGTTCTAAAGCAATGTAGTTAACTGGATCCCCCCATATGGGGGCACAGATCACTGTGCTTTGGTAGGTTGGTAGGGCAGATACCAGAATCAGTGCTATAGTGAAAAGAACATGAAAGGATGGTGGGATCAGTCCGTCCTTCCTTCCTTCCTTCCTTCCTTCCTTCCTTCCTTCCTTCCTTCCTTTCCTTCCTTCCTTCCTTCCTTCCTTCCTTCCTTCCTTCCTTCCTTCCTTCCTTCCTTCCTCCCTCCCTCCCTCCCTTCCTTCCTCTTACTTATTGTACTTGGAAGAGTATAATACAACAGTGAAGAGACACATTCCCTATCCACAACGAGCTCACAGTCTAGTGATAAATAAATAAACAAATAAATAAATAAATAAATAAATAAATAAATAAATAAATAAATAAACTACAGATGTGTGCATAGGTGCTGTGGGGCTGGGAGAGGGCAATGAACAAGGGGAGCAAGTTGGGTGATTAAAAAGCGAGTGGGAGAAGAAGAAAGGGGAGCTTAGTCAGGAACAACCTCTGCGAGGAGATGTGCCCTCAATAAGGATTTGAAGGCAGGGAGGGTAATTGCCTGTTGAATTTGACAAGAGCGGATATTCCAGGCCAGAGACAAGACATGGACGAGAGGTTGGTGCAGAGATAGGTGAGATTAAGGCACAGCAAGAAGCTTAGCATTAGAGGAGCTAAGTGTGCGGACTGGGTTGTAGCAGAAAAGTAGCCAGGTAAGGTGGGGGAGGTAAAGTAATCAAGTGCTTTAAATAATAATAATTAATAATAATTGTGGGATTTGTTAAGTGCTTACTATATGCCAGGCACTGTTCTAGGTGCTTGGGGTAGATAAAAACATAGTCAGGTTGGGCACAGTACTTGTCCCACATAGCGCTCACAGTCTTATTCCCCATTTTACAGATGAGGGAACTGAGGTACAGAAAAGTTAAGTGACTTGTCTAAGGTCACACAGCAGACAGGTGGCAGTGCTGGGATTAGTACCCATGACCTCCTGACTCCCATGTCACTCTGAGATATGGTGATGCACCTCAAGAACGCTAGTCTGCCCAGACTGACCTCAGAAGTGAGAAAGCCCACCTTCTCTGCAGAACCGGGGTGGAGCAAAGAATATTGGAGCTGGTTCAAATGGGACTGGGGACAAAAGTCTTTGCTCGGTGGACCGGAGACCATGGGTCTGGGCCTTCATTGTGAGAGTGAGCCAGTGAACTGTATTGGTTTGAGATTTTTGCCCTATGGTCTCATCCTGGTTTTGACAGTTATACTGGGGTGATGCAGGGGTTCTTTCCCTTTTTTGTGGAGCCCAAAAACTTGGCTCAGCAGCCCACCACCTCTAGAGATGGTCCTGGGACATGGTCCAACACCCTGGAAACTAGCAGGAGAGCCATGAATCAAAATCCTAGTGCCTATGGGGCAGGGGTCTCAGGACCTCACTCGGGCTCTTGGCATTTGTGAAAGTTCTGGCACATGATTCAGCATCTCAGTGAGGGCTCTGGGACCTGGGCGAGCAACCCCGATCCTGTAGTGATGGTCCTAGGTTCTGATTCAGCACCATAGCAGCAGAAACAAGGGCTCTGAGCCTCAGGTCACTTCCCTGGGACATGTGGGAGGAGTTCTGAGATTAGCACCGGAGAAATGTAAGTAGGAAGGGCCCTAGCATCTTGGAACTATGAGGTTCTGGAGGGGGGCAGTGCCCTGGTCTAGAGTGGGGCCACAACCTGGTCTGTGAGTGGGGCCGTGGCCCGGTCTAAGTGGGGCTGTGGCTTGGTCTGTGAGTGGGGATGTGGTCTGATTTGTGAGTGATGCCGAGGCCCAGTCAGTGAGTTACTACGAGTCCCAGTCTGGGAATAGGACCTCAATCTGGTCTGTGAGTGGGCCTGCTGTCTGGTCTTTCTGAGTGGCCTTGGCCTGGTCTATGACTAAGGATACAGCCCAGTCTGTGAGTGGGGATCGGCACGAGTCGCCACTCACAGAACCGGTGTCTACCCCACGTACAAACTGGGCGACGAACCCACTTACACACCAGGCCACAGCCCTGCTTGAACAAAGGGCCATGCCACCAGTCACAGACCATTCCATGTCTCCAATCAGAGACTGGATGGAGGCCTCACTCCCTGACTAGGCCATATCTCCATTCACAGAATGAAGAGCAGCCCAATTCACAGACTGAACTGTGGCCCCATTCACAGATTAGTCAGTCAGTCAGTTGTATTAATTGAACACTTACTGTGTGCAGAGAACTGTACTAACTACATGGAAGAATACAACAATATAACAAACACATTCCCTGCCCACAACGAGCTTAGAAGGGGAGAGAGACATCAATATAAATCTATACATTACAGATACTGACATAGGTGCTGAGGGACTGGGAGGGAGAATGAATGAAGGGAGCAGGTCCTGGTGATGGAGAAGAGAGAGGGAGAAGAGGATAGAAAGGCTTGGTCAGGGGAGGCCTCTTGGAGGAGCTGTGCCTTCAGAAAGGCTTTGAAGTGGGAGAGAGTAATTATCTGTTGGCTACAAGGAGGGAGGGCAATCCAGGCCAGAAGCAGGATGTGGGTGAGAGGTTGGTGGCGAGATAGATAAGACAGAGGCACAGTGAGAAGGTTAGCATTAGAGAGAAGCACGTGGGCTGGGTTGTAGTAGGAGAGTAGCATGGTGAGGAAGGAAGGGGCAAGGCGATGGAGTGCTTTAAAGCAATTGGTGAAGGGTTTCTGTTTGTTGTGGAGGGGGATGGGCAACCACTGGAGGCTCTTGAGGAAAGGGGAAAAAGTGGCCTAAACAATTTTCTAGAAAAGGGATATGGGCAGCAGAGTGAAGAATGGACTAGAGTGGGGAGAGTTAGGTGGCTGGGAGGCCAGCCAAGAGGCTAACACAATAATCGAGGTGGAATAGAATAAGTGATTGGATAAATATGGTAGCTGTTTGGACGGATAGGAAAATGCAGAATGTAGGGCTGTTGGTTGGACCAACAGGATTTAGTGATGGATTGAATATGTGGATTGAATGAGAGAGAGAGGAGTCAAGGCGTTATGGCGTTATGGGCTTGTGAGACAAGAAGAATGGCGGTGCCAATTACAGTGATGGGAAAGTCAAGGGAAAGACAGGGGAGATCAGACAGTGGCCCCACTCCAAGGCCAGACCACGACCCCACTCACAGACCAGACCACGGCCCCGCTCACAGACCAGGCCACGGCCCCACTCTCGAACCAGGCCACGTTCATTTAAACAGGGAACGTGTGCAGAGCCAGAGTACCACTTCTATTATTGACGCAGGGGCCCGGCCCGACACCTGGGTGCTTCATCTGGCATTTTTCAGGGGATGTCGGCAAAGCCAAAGGTGCATCGTCTGGCATCAATTCTGGGACTTTCTGTAGAACCTAGGGTTTCTTCTGTCATTGACAGAAGGACTGTAGGCCGAGTCTGAGTGCCTTTTCTGGCATTTAAAGCGGGTGAGAAGCAGCGTGGCTCAGTGGAGAGAGCTCGGGCTTTGGAGTCAGAGGTCATGGGTTGAAATCCCGGCTCCACCAATTGTCAGCTGTGTGACTTTGGGCAAGTCACTTCACTTCTCTGGGCCTAACTTCCCTCATCTGTAAAATGGAGATTAAGACTGTGAGCCCCACGATGGGACAACCTGATCACCTTGTAACCTCCCCAGCGCTTAGTACAGTGCTTTGCACATAGTAAGCGCTTAATAAATGCCATCTTTATTATTATTATTATTTAAACAGTGATGATGGCAGGGCCTTGGTGCCTCTTCTAATGTAGGCAGAGCTTGGGTGCCTTTTCTGGCATTGACACGGGCTGTGTGCAGAGACTGGGTAACTCTACTGGGATTGACACAGGGGCTGTTGGCAGAACAAGGGTGCCTCTTCTTCAACATAAACAGGGATTATTTAAGTAGTACCATGTTAGTCCAATCACTATCCTGCCTTGTATCTGCCTCCTTGCTGACCTCCCAGCCTCCTCTCTCCCCCCACTCTAATCCATACTTCACTCTGTTGCACGGATTGTTTTTCTACAAAAACATTCAGACCATGCTTCCCCACTCCCCAAGAATTTCCAGTGATTACCTATCCACCTCTGCATCAAACAGAAACTCCTCACGATTGGCTTTAAAACATTCAATCCCCTTGCCTCCTCCTATCTCACCTTGCTACTTTCCTACTATAATCCAGTCCAAACACCTGGTTACTCTAATGCTAACTTTCTCACTGTATTTTGATCTCTTGCCCACGTCCTGCCTTTCAATACCCTCCCTCCTCATATCTGACAGACAATTACTCTCACCCTCTTTAAAGCCTTGACAGCATATCGCCTCCAAGAGGTCTTCCCTGACTAAGCCTTCTAATCCTTTTCGTCAGTTCCATTCTGCATCATCTTGACTTGCTCCCCTTATTCGTCCACCTACCCAGCCCCACAGCACTTATGTACATATCTGTAATTCATTTATATTCATGTCCATCTCCCCCTCTAGACTGTAAACTCATTTTAGGCAGAGAAGATAACTGTTGTTGTGTTGCAGTGTACTCTTTAATTGTACTCTCCCGAGCATTTAGAATAGTGCTGTGTGAACAGTAAGTACTCAGTAAATTCAATTGACTGATTGACTGACTGACTGTGGGCAGAGCCTGGGAGCTCTTCTACTCTTGACACACGGACAATGGGAAGAGCCTGGGTGCTTCCTTTGGCATTGAAACAGGGATTATAACCAAAGCCCGGATGCCTTTTCTGACATTGACACAGGGACTGTGGGTAAAGCCTGGGTTCCTTTTCTGACTTTGAAACAGGGACTGTGGGGAGAACCCAGACACCTTAATCAATCCACGATATTTATTGAGGGCAGTGTTCTAAGTGCTTGGGAGAGTACAATTTAACACATTTGGTAGACACATTCCCTGCCCATAATGTGCTCACATTCTAGAGGGAGAGACAGACACCTACCACCCTTCTGTGGGGCTGACCTCTATGCAAACGAACTGAGGAATGGCTGCCCTACCTCTCATCCCACTCCAGAGTCCAGGCAGAGTCTGAGTGTCCTTTCTGGCATTTATGCAGTGACTGCTCTCCAACACATATCTAGTGGCCTAGGGTGTCCACCATCACCATCCCCATCAGAATGAGCCCTCTGCCTCCTTCCAACCCAGAGCCAGCCCCAAATCCTAGGCTGCAGAGATGGCAGCAATGGAGACCTGCAGGAAAGGAGCCATTTCAGGAGCCAGTTCAGGAAATCGATACTTCATACAAAAATCACATGTACAAAACGGCCTAAAAACCAGGGTAATGAAGGGGGGCGTGGCCCCACACTAAAGTCCAGGGGTGTCTTTAGTTTCACCTCCCCTCCCTGATCCACACAGTTGTCTGCCCCACCAACAAGGACAAGGGGGAGGGGAAAAGGGCTTCCACTCTCTGGCTCTGGGCAGGCCTCGTTTACATATACAGTGAATGCCATTACCAAAAATAAAGACAGCCCTGACATTCATTCCTGATCCCCAGCCCCATTCCCAACACCCAGCAGAGGGTCAGGCCCAGGGTATGGTGGGATTTCACCAGCTAGAAGACACCTTCTCCTCCTTCAACAGGATCAGATGAAGGGTGACCAGGACGAGGCCCCTGCCTTATTTGGGATCAAATCTGAAAATAATTATTACAGCTGCTCTTGGGCCCAGACCTCTCAGCGCTAGGGCCCCAGCTTGAGAGCCATCGGAGGCCAGTATATAAGACAGCCTGGTCTTCGTCAGGGTCTGGCCTGTCCAGGTGTGACTCCACACACTCTGCAGACCCCAATCAAGCCACTGAGGGATTTGGGCACCAGTCATCCTGAGCAGGATCTTGTCTCTGACTGGCCCCTGATAGCAAAATTGACACAACTAGTTCCCATGACTGTGGGGAGAGCCCAGTCACCTCTTCTGGCATTGGCACAGGGACAGAAGGCAAAGCCTGGATGCCTCTTGTGGCATTGAGACAGAGAATGTCTGCAATGCCTGGGTGCTTCTTCTGGCATCGACTCAGGAGCTGCTGTCAGAGCTCTTGGGAGCCTGTTCTGGGCATTGATTCAGGGACATTGTCCAAAATCTTTAGGGCCTCTTATAGCATTAGCACTGTACTGTGCTGAGCAGCGTGTCTCTAGTGGAAAGAGCACGGGCTTTGGAGTCAGAGGTCATGGGTTCAAATCCCAGCTCTGCCAGTTGTCAACTGTGTGACTTTGGGCAAGTCACTTAACTTCTCTGGGCCTCAGTTCCCTCATCTGTAAAATAGGGATTAAGACTGTGAGCCCCCGGTGGGACAACCTGATCACCCTATAACCTCCCCGGCGCTTAGAACAGTGCTTTGCAAATAGTAAGCACTTAATAAATGCCATTATTATTATTAAGCACTTAGTACAGTGCTCTGCACACAGTAAGCGCTCAATAAATACGATTGATGATCATAAGTACAGGGACTATGGGCATAGCCAGGGTGCCTGAAGTGACATTGTCACAGGGGCTGTGGGCAGAGTCTTGGTGCCTTTCCTGGCATTGATACTGGAACTGTAGGCAGAGACAAGGCATTTCCCTTGGTCTTGACACAGGGAGAATTTGAGGACCTCTTTTAGCATTGACACATGAACTGTGGTCAGAGCTTGGGTGTCTCTTCTGGCATTGATACAAGAGCTAAGCTTAGAGCCTGGTGGTCTCTTGTCTTGACCCAGGGACTGTGGGTTGAGCCCGCGGGCCTCTTCTGGCATTGGCACAGTGGCTGTGGACAGAGCCTGGGTAACTCTTCTGAAATAGCCTCAGGGGCTGTGGGCAGAGCTTATAGCACTGACAAACGGACTGTGGGCAAACCCTAGGTTTATACTAATAATAGTATTTTTAAGCGCTGACTATGTGCCAGGCAGAGTACTAAGCACTGGGGTGGATGCAAGCAAATCGAGTTGGACACAGTCCCTTTCCCATTTGGGGCTCATAGTCTCAATCCCCATTTTACAGATGAGGTAGCTGAGACACAGAGAAATGAAATGAATTACCTAAAGTCACATGGCAGACAAGCCATGGAGAAGCAGCGTGCCTCAGTGGAAATAGCACGGGCTTTGGAGTCAGAGTTCAAGGGTTCAAATCCCGGCCCTGCCAATTGTCAACTGTGTGACTTTGAGCAAGTCACTTCACTTCTCTGTGCCTCAGTTACCTCATCTGTAAAATGGGGATGAAGACTCTGAGCCCCCCGTGGGACAACCTTATCACCTTGTAACATCCCCAGCGCTTAGAGCAGTGTTTTGCACATACTAAGCGGTTAATAAATGCTATTATTATTATTATTATTATTATTATTATTATTATTATTATTATTCCGTGGAGCTGGGATTAGAATCCATGACCTTTTGACTCCCAGGCCTGTTCTCTATTCACTACACCAGGCTGCTTCTCTTCTGGAATTGAGGCAGTGGCTGTATGCAGAGTATGGGTTTCTCTCCTGGAATTGATAAAAGGAATGTGGTCAGAGACTGGGCAATTCTACTGACCATGTCTCAGAGTCTGTGGGCACAACATGGATGCCTCTACTGTCATTGACACGGGGACTGTGATCATAGCCCCCTCAACTCTTTGGACAGTGTCTCAAGGTCTGTGGACAAAGCCTGGGTGATTTTTGTGGCCTTAACATGAGAGCTGTGTGCAGATCCTGAATGCCAGTGAACAGCTGGGCCTTGGCCAGGCAGACTCCACTTTGTAACAAGCCACCATTTGCTCTGAACAAATACACCATGTGTCTGCCAATGGTAAGCCAAGACTGTGGGCCCCTTGATTCTGAAAACTCACAAGGTCACTGACACCAGAGGACTAGCAGTGAGTGATAAGGAACAGTGAGCTCCTTGATTCTGAAAAAACACAAGGTCACTGATGCTGTAGGGCTAGCAGTGAAAACCCACAAGGTCTCCTAGTAAAGAATTCCAATGGGTCTTGACACATGATCCTCCCAAATGTGAACAGGGGGAGGATTGAGAATTGTACTAGATTGGAATTCTGTCACGCTAATGTCACACTAAAGTCACACTAATCCTCTACCGAGATGAGGGTTCCCACTCTGCCAGATCTTGCGTGGTTCCAAGTGACAGAGTGGACCTCCTTGCTGGAGCAAAGAGGAGTGAGTATCCCTTCGAGGAGTGAGCTCAAATGGTATCCCTTCGAGGAGGTAGGTCAAGTGCAAGGTGATATGAAAGGTAGTCCATGCCGGGTGTGATTTGAAAGGTTGTCCCTGGAGACTTGATTCCTGGGTAATTTGAAAGGTAGCCTCTGGAGATGACCATGTCTCCTTCCTGCTTCTGCCGGCTGTTGGAAGTTGGGAACCATGTTGACCCGTGGACTCACTTCCTAGTAGTATAGGATTGGCAATGCTTGTAACTTATAACTCTATCCCCCCCCACCCCGAAAGGGATGCTCAATAAACCATGAATGATTAAAATGAACCATTTTGCTCCCAAAAGAGAAGTTCAAATCACTGCATGGAATACATCTTTCACGGCTCAACCTTTCTTATTCTGGTCACACTCTCACCATGCCGATCCTTGAATCCCATCCCCATATGTTGGATGAAAGTGCCTCTTCGGGCACTGATGCAGGATAGTTCGTCTGGCAACATCTCAGGTGTTCTGGGCAGTGCCAAGGTGCTTCTTTCGGCAATAACACGGTGGATGAGATCGAGTCTGGGTCCCTCTTCTAGCAGTGACACAGGGACTCTGGGCTGAGGCTGGAGATTTCTTCTCGAATTGATGCAGGGACGGTGGCCAGGGCCTGGGCAAATCTGCTGACATTGACAAAGGGGCTGTGGTCAGAGCCTGTTTGTCTTTTCTGTAATAGTTCAGGGGAAGTAGACAGTGCCTAGATGTTTCTTCTAGAATTGACGCAGGGTTTAAGAGAATAACATGGTGCCTCCTCTGGCATTGATACAGGTATTTATCCTATCCTGCCTTGATTATTGTATCAGCCACCTTGCTGACCTCCTTGCCTCCTATTTCTTTGCACTCCAGTCTATACTTCATACTGCTGCCTGAATCATTTTTCTTCAAAAATGTTCAGACCATATTTCCCCACTTCTCAAGAAACTCCAGTGGTTGCCCATCCACCTACATGTCCAGCCAAAACTCCTCACTATTGGTTTTATAACACTTAATCACCTTGCCTGCTCCTATCTCACCTAGCTGCTCTCCTAGTACAGGCCAGCCCGCACAATTCATTCCTCTGGTCCTAAACTTCTCACTGTACTTTGATCTCATCTATCTCGCCACCGATTTCTCACCCACATCCTACTTCTGGCCTAGAATGCCCCCCCCCCACCCCAACCTCATATCAGAGGGAGGCAGAGTTCATTTGCTCTACCTCATTTCAAAGCCATGTTCAAAGCCTGGACATCTCCTCCAGGAAGACTTCCCTGACTGGGCTCTCCTCTCCTCTTCTCCCACTACCTTTTGTGCCACTCATACTCGCTCCTTCAATCATCCACCCTCCCTTCCCCATAGCACATATGTTTATATCTGTAATTTCTTTATTTATCCATTTATTTATATTTAATGTCTGTCTTCCCTTCTAGACTGTGAGCTCATTGTGGGCAAGGAATGTGTCTGATTTTATTTTGTACTTTCCCAAGCGCTTAGTATACTGCATGGCACAAGGTAAGTGCTCAATAAATATTATTGATTTACTGTATCAAAGCCTGTGGCTTCTTCTGGCTTTGAAACAGGGAGTGTGGGGAGAGCTTAGATGTTTCTTTTGGCATTAACACAGGGGCTGTATGAAGAGCCTGGGTGTCTTTTTCATGCACTGAGAGAGGAACTGTGAGCAGAGCCCAGACATCTCTTCGGGCAGAGCCTCCGGGGTTCTGGGAAGAGCCTACCTGTCTCTTCCGGAGTTGACACATGGATTGTGTCAACGCTAGAGAAGGCACTCAGCCTCTGCCCACAGTACTCATGTCAGTGTTCAGAAGAAACATCCAAGCACTGCCCACAGCCCCAAAAACTATGCCAAAAGAGGTGTCTAGATTCTGTCCACAGCTCTTGTTTCAATCCCAGAAGAGGCATTCAGGTTTTTCCCACAGTCCATGAGTCAAGGTGAGGAGGGGCACCTAAGCTCTGCCCACAACCCCCTTGTTAATGCCAGAAGAAGTCCTCAGGTGCTGCCCACAGCCTCTACGACTATGCCAGAAGAAGTGCCCCTGCTCTGTCACAATCCCTTTGTCAATGCCAGGTGAGGCATCCAGGATCTGCCTATAGTTCTTGTGTCAATGCCAGAAGGGGCACACACACACTCTGCCAACAGTCCCTGTGTCAGTGGCATAAGATGCGTCCAGGTTCTGCCTCCAGTCACTGTGTCAATGCCAGCATTAGCACCCAGGCTCATCCCACAGTCCATGAATCAATGCCTGAAGAGGCACCCAGGGTGTCCTACGGGACCTGTGTCAATGCCAAAGGAGGAGCCCAGGTCCTTCCCACAGACCTCGTGTCAATGTCAGAAGAAGCATCCAGCCACTGCTCACATTTCCTGAAACTATGCCAGAAGAGGTGCCTATGCTCTGTCCATAGCGCCCTTGTAAATGCCAGAAGAGGCACCAAGGCACTGCCAACAGGCCCCGTGGATCTGTCAGAAGAGGCACCCAGTATCTGCCCACATTCCCTGTTCCAATGCAAGAAGAAGCACCTAGGATCTGCTCACCTTCCCTGTTCCAATGCAGAAAGAGGCACCCAGGATCTGTCCACAGCACCTGTGTCATTGTCAGAAGAGGCACCTGGGCTCTAACCACAGCCCCTGTGCCAGTCCTCTCAACTGCTACTCCATCCACCTGTGTTTCGGACCCCATTCCCTTTCATCTTATGAAAACTCTGGCCCCTTCCCTCTTACCCTCCTTAGCTTCCATCTTCAACCGCTCACTCTCCACTGGTTCCTTCCCCGCTGCCTTCAAACATGCTCGTCTCTCCTAACCTAAAAAACCCTCTCTCTCGACCCCACTGGCCCTTCTAGTTACCACCTTATATCCCTCTTACTCTTCCTTTACAAACTCCTAGAACAAGTCGTCTACACTCGCTGACTCGAATTCCTCAACTCCAACAATCTCCTAGACCTCCTCCAATTTGGCTTACAACCCCTACACTCCACCGAAACTGCCCTCTCAAAAGTCACCAATGACCACCTTCTTGCCGAATCCAATGGCGCCTACTCAATCGTAATCCTCCTAGAACTCTCAGCTGCCTTCGACACTGTGGATCATCCCCTTCTCCTCATTACACTAACCAACCTTGACTTCACAGACTCTGTCCTCTCCTGGTTCTCCTTCTATCTCTCCGGACGTTCATTCTCAGTTTCCTTTGTGGGCTCCTCCTCCTCCTCACATTCCCTTACTGTAGGGGTTCCTCAAGGGTCAGTTCTTGGTCCCCTTCTGTTCTCTATCTACACTCACTCCCTCGGTGAACTCAATCACTCGCACGGCTTCAACTATCATCTCTACGCTGATGACACCCAAATCTACATCTCTGCCCCTGCTCTCTCTCCCTCCCTCCAGGCTAGTATCTCCTCCTGGCTTCAGGACATCTCCATCTGAATGTCTGCCCGCCATCTTAAACTCAGTCTGTCCAAGACTGAACTTCTTATCTTCCTTCCCAAATCCTGTTCTCCCCCTGACTTTTCCGTCACCTTAGACGGCACTGCCATACTTCCTGTCTCACAAGCCCACAACCTGGGTGTCATCCTCGACTCCGCTCTCCCATTCACCCCACATATCCAATCTATCACCACAACCTGCCAGTCTCACCTCCACAGCACCGAGAAGAACCGCCCTTTCCTCTCCATCCAAACTGCTACCTTGCTGGTTCAATCTCTCACCCTATCCCGACTGGATTACTGCATCAGCCTCCTCTCTGATCTCCCATCCTCCTGTCTCTCCCCACTTCAGTCTATACTTCACTCTGCTGCCCGGATTATCTTTGTAGAGAAACGATCTGAGCTTGTCATTCCCCTCCTCAAAAATCTCCAGTGGTGGCCTGTCAACTTACGAATCAGGAAAAACTTCTGAGTATCGGCTGCAAGTCTCTCCATCACCTCGCCCACTCCTACCTCACCTCCCTTCTCTCTTTCTACAGCCCAGTCCACACCCTCCGCTACTTTGTAACGAACCTCTTCACTGTGCCTCGTTCTCGCCTGTCCTGCCATCGACCGCCGGACCATTTCCTTTCCCTGGCCTGGAATGCCCTCCCTCCACACATCCACCACAGTAGCTCTCTTCCTCCCTCCCTTCAAAGCCTTACTGAGAGCTCACATCTGCCAGGAGGTCTTTCCAGACTGAGCCCCCTGTTTTTTTCTCCTCTTCCCCATTCCCCCTCTCAGCCCTACCTCCTTCCCCTCCCCAAAGTACTTGTATACTTTCGTACAGATTTATTACTCTATTTATTTTACTTGTACATATTTACTATTCTATTTATTTTGTTAATGATGCGCAAGTGCTAAATAAATGCCATAATCATTCTATAGCTATAATTGTATTTATTCTGACGATTTTGACACCTGTCTACATGTTTTCTTTTGTTGCCCGTCTCCCCCTTCTAATGATGTTGGCATTTGGTAAGCGCTTGGAATATGCAAAGCATTGTTCCAAGTGCTGGGGGGGGGGGGATACAAGGTGATCAGGTTGCCACACGTGGGGCTCACACTCTTAGTCCTCATTTTACAGATGAGGTAACTGAGGCTCAGAGAAGTTAAGTGACTTGCCCAAGGTCACACAGCAGAAATGTGGTGGAGCTGAGATTAGAACCCATGACCTCTGAGTCCCAAGCCCGTGCTCTTTCCACTGACCCACGCTGCTTCTCTAGACTGTGAGCCCGTTGTTAGGTAGGGACCGTGTCTATATGTTGCCAACTTGTACTTCCCAAGCGCTTAGTTTAGTGCTCTGCATATAGTAAGCGGTCAATAATTATGATTGAATGAATAGAGGTGGTAGTTGTAGCCATGGGAATGAATGAGTTTTCCAAGGGAGTGGGTTTAGATGGAGAATAGAAGGGGACCCAGAACTGAACCTTGGGGGTCCCCCACAGTTTGAGGGTGGGAGGCAGAGGAGGAGCCTGCTAAGGAGACTCAGAATGAATAGCCAGAGAGATGAGGGGAACCAGGAGAGGACAGTATCAGTGAAGCCAAGGTTTCCAGGAGAAGGGGGTGGTCTACAGTGTCTAAGACAGCTGAGAGGTCGAGAAGCATTAGGATGGAGTGCAGACCATTGGATTTGGAAAGAAGGAGATGATTTGTGTCCTTCGAGAGGGCTGTTTCTGTGGAGTGAAGGGGATGGAAGTCAGATTGAAGGGGGTCAAGGAGAGAATTGGAGGAGAGGAGTTTGAGACAATGGGTGTAGACAACTCACTCAAGGAGTTTGGAGAGGAATGATAGGAGGGAAATGGGGTGATAACTGGAGGGAGCCGTGGGGTCAAGGTAGGGTTTTTTTAAGAATGGGGGAGACATGGGTACGTTTGAAAGGAGTGAGGAAGAAGCCATTGGAGAGCGAACAGTTAGGAAGATAGCTGCTAGGAAGTGAAGAAGGGAGGGGGCACATGTTTTGGTAAGGTGAGAAGGAATGGGGTTAGATGCGCAGGTGGAGGGAGTGGCTTTTGAGAGGAGGCAGGAGATCTTATTTAGGGATACTGCTGGGAAGGATGGGAGAGTTGAAGAGGGGGCTAGAATGGGGAGGGACTGAGGAGGATCAGGGGCGATCTTTAGGAAGCTCATGACTGATAGTGTCAATTTTCTGAATGAAGTAGGTGGCCAGTTCATTGGGCACAAAGGGAAGGGAGAGGCGAGGGCAAAGGGGCCTGAGGAATATCTGAAACTACTGGCAAGGGCAATGGGCTTGGCTGTCAATAAGGGTGGAGGAATAGTTTCGCGGGGCAGAGGAGAGTGCACAGTTAAAACATTAAATGACAAACTTGAAGTGGACAAATTCAGCCTGATATTTAGATTTCCACCAGCAAGTGCTATGCGGCTTGAGCACGAGAGCGAAGAATGTGGAGTTCTGCTGACACCTCAAAGTAAACATGTCCAAAACCGAACTCCATATGTTCCCACCCAAACCGTGTCCTAACGCTTTCTTTCCCATCTGTGTTGGCAATACCATTATCCACCCTATCTCACGAGCCTGTAACCTTGGTACTGTCCTCGACTCATGTCTCTCATTCCACCAAATTCAGTGTCATCAAATCCTGTTGGTTCTACCTTCACAACATTGCCTTTCCTCTCCATTCAAACTGCTACCATGCTGATTTAATCACTTGACTACTGCATCTGTCTCCTCACTGACCTCGTGCCCTCCTGTGTCTCCCCACTCCAATCCATACTTAGCTCTGCTGCACGGATTATTTTTTAACAAAAGCTTTCGTTCAATCCATGTCTCTCTAGTCCTCAAGAACCTTCAATGGCTGCCCATCCACTGCTAGATCAAACAGAAACTCCTTACCATTTGCTTTAAAACACTCGATCAGCTCTCCCCATCCTACCTCACCTCACTGTTCGCCTACAACAGCTCAGCCACACACTCCTGTAGAGCCAGTTTACTCACTGTGCCCCAATCTTGTTTATCATGATGACAACCCCTTTCCCACATCTTCCCCCTAGCCTGGGACATTGCCCCAGTTCATACACATCTAGCCACCACTTTCTCCACCTTCAAAGTACAGTTTAAGTCACATCTCCTCCAAGAGGCCTTCCCGGACTAAGCTCTTTTTTCCCTGCCTCACTCTTCCTTCTGCCTCCTCTATGCACTTGGATCTGTGACCTTTGAACATTTGATATTTGTCCCATCCCCAAAACAACAGCTCTTATGTACATATATTGAAATTATATATTATGACTCACTTATTTACAAATCGAAATCTGTCGTGCAGGAAGCAGAGAACTGAGAGACAGGGAGCAGAGTGCTGAATGGGGAATACAGAGAACTGAGGGGAATGGATCAAAGAGTTGGGGGTGGAATGGTCAGAGAACACGGGAGCAGAAGCAATGGGGCAGAGAGCTGGGGTGAGGGGCAAAGAACAAAGAGCCTAAGGGCAAGGAGCATTCCTCTCACCCTCCTTCCCCTCCCCATCACCCCTGCCTTACCTCCTGCCCCTCCCCACACAACCTGTATATATGTTTGTACATATTTATTACTCTATTTTACTTGTACATATTTACTATTCTATTTATTTTATTTTGTTAATGTGTTTTGTTTTGTTGTCTGTCTCCCCCTTCTAAACTGTGAGCCCACTGTTGGGTAGGGACCATCTCTATATGTTGCCAACTTGTACTTCCCAAGCACTTAGTACAGTGCTCTGCAAACAGTAAGTGCTCAGTAAATACGATTGAATGAAAATGAATGAAGATATAAGGGACAGAGAACTGAGGGACAGAGAGCTGAGAAGAGGGACAGAGAACCGAGGGGCAGAAAGCTCAGGGCTAGAGAGCAGAGATCTGAGGGGCAGAGAGCAGAGAGCTGAGGGCTGGAGAGCAGAGCACTAGAGACAGGAGAGCTAAAGGGCAGAGAGCAGAGAGCCGAGGAGCAGAGATCGTGGAGGCAGAAGACAGAGACCACGCAGGGGTGGGGTTGGGTAGGGGGTTGAGAGGGAGGGGCAGAAACCAGAGAGTTGACAGGGGTTAGAGAGCAGAGAGCTGAGGGGCAGGGAGTAACGTGCTGAGGGGAGGCAAAAGAGAACTGAGGGGCATGAATCAGAGAGTAGGGGGGAATTTGTCAGTGATCAGAGGAGCAGAGACCAGGGAAGCAAGTAGCAGAGAGGCAGAGACCCGGGGTCAGGGAGCAGAGGGGCAAAGAGCAAAAAGCTGAAGGAGAGAGATTGGAGATCAGAGAGGCAGAGAGCTGTGGGGCAGAGAATGGAGAGTTGGAGGGCAGACAAGAGATCTAATAATAATAATAATAATAATAATAATTATTATTATTATTATTATTATTATTATTATTATGGTATTTGTTGAGCGCTTTTGATGTGACATGCACTGTTCTAAGCACTGGGTAGATGTGCATTATGGTATTTGTTGAGCGCTTTTGATGTGACATGCAAAGTTCTAAGCACTGGGTTGTCCCATGTGGGCCTCACGGTCTCAATCCCCATTTTACAGATGAGGTAAATGAGGCACGGAGTAGTTGGGTGGCTTGTCAAGGCTCTCCATCACCTCGCCCCCTCCTACCTTACCTCCCTTCTCTCATTCTACGGCCCAGCCTGCACCCTCCGCTCCTCGGCTGCTAATCTCCTCACCGTGCCTTGTTCTCATCTCTTCCACCTTCGACCCCCGGCCCACATCATCCCCCTGGCCTGGAATGCCCTCCCTCTGCACATCTGCCAAGCTAGCTCTCTTCCTCCCTTCAAAGCCCTACTGAGAGCTCACCCCCTCCAGGAGGCCTTCCCAGACTGTTCCCCCTAATTCCTCTCCCTCTTCTCCCCCTCCCCATCCCCCCGCCTTACCTCCTTCCCCTCCCCACAGCACCTGTACATATGTATATATCTTTGTGCGTATTTATTCCTCTATTCATTTATTTATTTTACTTGTACATATCTAGTCTATTTATTTTATTGTGTTAATATGTTTTGTTTGGTTCTCTGTCTCCCCCTTCTAGACAGTGAGCCCACTGTTGGGTAGGGACTGTCTCTATATGTTGCCAGCATGTACTTCCCAAGCGCTTAGTACAGTGCTCTGCACACAGTAATTGCTTAATAAATATGATTGATTGAATGAATGAATGAATGAATGAATGAATGAGATGCAGAGAGTTGATCGGCAGAGAGGTGAGTCCTGAGGGACAGATGCCAAAGAACTGAGGGGCAGCACCAAAAGGAAAGAGTGGCAGAGCCCAGAGAGCTGAAGGGCAGCGGTCATAGAATGGAAGGGCAGAGAGCTGAGGGTCAGTGAGGTAGAGTACAGAAAGCTGATTGACATAGGCCAGAGAACTGGGGGGTAGAGAGCAGAGAGCTGAGGGGTAGAAAGCTGAAGGGAAAGGGCAGAGAGCTGAGGTGCAGAGAGCCGAGGGGCAGAGACTAGAAAGCTGAGGTGCAGGGGCCAGAGATTTGAAGGGCAAAGGTCTGAGAGTTGAAGGGCAGACACCTGTGAGTTGAAAGGCAGAGGCCAGAGAGCTTAGGGGGAAAGGATGGACAGCTCGGGGGCAGAGAGCTTGGGGGCCGAGAGATGGGGACAGAGGAATGGTGGGCCAGAAAGCAGAGAGCTGCGGGACAGAGCAGAGAGCTTGGGTACAAAGCAGAGAGCTGGAAAACAAAGAAGAGATCTGGTGGGCAGACAGAAGAGAGTTGGAGGGCAATAAGCATACAACTCGGGGGCAATGAGCAGATAAATGGGGAGGAATGAGCAAATAACTTGGGGCAATGAGCAGATAACTGGGAGGAATTGTGCAAAGAATAGAGAGTGGGGGGCTAGATAGCAGGGGGGCAGAGAGCTGAGGATACATAGCTGAAAGACAAAGATCTCACAGATCGAGAACTCACGGAACGAGAGCAAGGGGTAATAACTGGGTATCCAGAAAGCTGAGGAGCAGGAAACTGAGGGGCATGGTGGAAAGAGTGGAGAACTGGGGGCAAAGAACGTAGAGCCTGGGGTGGGCAGAGAGCAGAGAGCAGGGAGTGGGCAGAGAGCAGAGAGCCTGGAATGGGCAGAGAACGTAGGGGCACAGGGCAGAGAGCTGGGGGTAAAGGGGAGAGAGCTGTGGGAAAGAAGGCAAAGAGCTGGGGGACAGAGGGCAGAGAGCTGGGGCATAGAGAGGAAAAAAGCTGGGGGACAGAGGGAAGAAAGCTCGGGGGCAGAGAGCTGCTGGGCAGAGATCAAAACAGCATGGCTTAGTGAACTGAGGGTCATAGATCTTTGAGGAGCAACGAGCAGGGAGCATGGATTTCTGAGGGACAGCAAGTAGAAAACTGAGGGGAAGTGAGCAGAGAGTCTAGGGGTAGCATGTAGAGAGCTGAGGGGGAGAGTGCACAGACATGCAGGGCAGAGACTAGAGAGCCTAGTGGTAGAGATTAGATAGCTGGGGGGGGTAGAGAATAGAGAGCTGGGGGGCAGAGAGCAGAACACCGGGGGCCACAAAGCAGATAGATAGGGGCAGATAGCAGAGACCTAGACGGCAGAGTGGAGACCTAAAGGGCAGGGTGATGAGACCTAGAGGGCCGAGAAGAGAGGAAGATAGGAGTGATCTAGAGGGCAGAGGAGAGATATGCATAGACCTTGGAAACAGAGAATAGAGAGCTGAGGGCCAATGAACAGAGAGCTAGAGATCGGGGGGCAGAGACCGGGGGTCAGAGGCCGGGGTGGTAGGGAGCAGAAAGCTGAGCTGCAGGGAGTGGAGAAGAGGGCAATGTGCAGCTAGCAAGAGGGCAGAGACCCGTTTGCATGTGTGTTGGGTGGGTGGCTGGTGGCAGAGAGCATGGAGGGCAGAGAGCTGAGTGGGGAAGAAAAGAAAGCTGAGTGGGAGAGGAAGTGAGGAACAGAGGGACAGAGACCTGAGGGGCACAGTGATGAGGGGCAGAGAGCAGAATAATAATAATTATTATAATGACATTTTTAAAGTGCTTATTATGTGCAAAGCACTATTTTAAGCGCTGGGGAGGATACAAGGTGATCAGATTGTCCCATGTGGGGTTCACAGTCTTCATTCCCATTTTACCGATGAGGTAGCCGAGGCACAGAGAAGTTAAGTGACTTGCCCAGAGTCACAAAGCTGACAATTGGCAGATCCGGGATTTGACCCCATGACCTCTGACTCCCAAGCCCGTGCTTTTTCCACTGAGCCATGCTTCTTGAGAATGCTGTGCAGTCCTGGGGGGAGAACAGAGAGCTGGGGTTCACAGAATAGAGAGCCTGAGGCCAGGAGGGCAGAGTCTGGTTCACGGGGTGATAGAAGAGATCTTAGGGGCAGGAAGCAGAAACCTAGGTGCAGGAAGTCGAGCATAGGGCAATGGGCAGATAGCAGGGGAGCAGAGATCAGGGGACAGAGACTTGTGGGGAAGGGATCTTGGGGACAAGGTCCTCAAGGGCAAGGACCCCAGGGCAGAGAGCCGGGGGCAGAGACGAGGCCGGGCAGAGAATAAGGTGGCAGAGAGCCGGGATGCAGGGAGCAGGGGTGACAGAGAGCATGGGGGGCAGAGAGATAAGGGGCAGGAAGTAGAGCGCTGACGTTAAGGGAACAGAGAGCTGAGGCAAAGGGAGCAGAGAGCTGAGAGGTAGGGAATAGAGAGCCGGAGGGCAGGGGGCAGAGGGATTGAGGGACAGCGAGCAGAGCAATGTGGGGCTGAGGGGCAGAGAGCAGAGAGCTGGGAGGCGGAGAAAAGAGAGCTGGTGGGACAGAGAAAAGTGAGCGGGGGGCAGAGAGCAGGGAGCTTTGGGTCCAAACCAACTGGAAGCAGAAAGCAAAGAACTGAAGGCGATCAGAAATCATAGAGTGGGGGTGGATCAGAGAGAGGAGAGCTGTCGAGCGCTAGAGAGCAGAGAGCTGGAAGGGTCATAGAGCACAGAACTTTGGGAGGCAGAGCATTACAGGGCAGGGACTAGGGTGGCCGAATTGACTGGTAGAGAGCTGGGGGATGGAGAGCTTGGTGGCAGAGTTCTCCGGGACAGAGTGCTGGGAGACAGAGTGCTGGGGGCAGAGAGCAGAGAGCAGAGAGCTGAGGGTGAGAGAGCAGAGAGTTGAGGGGAGAAGAGCAGTGAGCTAAGGGGATGGAGAACAGAGAGCTGAGGGTGAGAAAACAGAACTGATGGTGAGAGAACAGAGAGTTGAGGGGACGAGAGCAGTGAGCTAAGGGGATGGAGAGCAGAGAGCTGAGAAGCAGAAGCCGGACAGCTGAGGGGCAGAAGCCAGACAGCTGAGAGGAAGAGAGCCAAATCTGTGGGGCAGAGAGCAGAAAGCTGCGGGAGAGAGAATTGAGGGGCAGAGCTGACAGGCAAAGAGGCAGAGGCCAGAGGCCAGAGACCTGAGAAGCACAGCAGAAAGTTGAGGGGGAGAAAACATTCATTCATTGATTCAATCATATTTATTGATCGCTTACTGTGTGCAGAGCACTGTACTAAGCGCTTGGGAAGTACAAGTCAGCAACATATAGAGACGGTCCCTACCCAACAACGGGCTCACAGTCTAGTAGGTGAAGACAGACAACAAAACAAAATATATTGCAGGTGTGAAAACTGTCGAAAGAAATAGAATTACAGCTATATGCATATCATTAACAAAACGATCAGAGTAGTAAATATGTACAAGTAAAATTAATAGAGTAATGTATCTGTACAGATATATACAAGTGCTGTGCCGGGGGCGGGGGGGGGGGAAGGGGGAAGGGCAGAAGGGAGGGAATGGGGAGGAGGAGAGGAAGTCCTCCTGGAGGAGGTGAGCTCTCAGTAGGGCTTTGAAGGGCGGAAGAGAGCTAGTTTTGAGGGTGTGTGGAGGGAGGGCATTCCAGGCCAGGCGAAGAACATGGAGCAGGGGTCGATGGCGGAAAAGGCGAGAACGAGGCACGGTGAGGAAGTTAGTGGCAGAGGAGTGGAGGGTGAGGGCTGGGCTGTAGAGGGAAAGAAGGGAGGTGAGGTGAGGGAGAGCAGAGAGCTGTGGTGCTGAGACCATATAGTTGAGGGTCGAGAACTATGGAGCATCAACCTGGGGACAGAGAGCTGAGGGGCAGAGGGCGGAGAGCTGAGAGGCAGACAGCAGAGAGCCGAGGGGCAGAGGGTCAAAAACATTAGGGTCAGGGAGCTGAGGAGCAGAGAGCTGGGGGCAGGGACTTGCGGAACAGGTACCAGGGGGGCAGGAACACGGGGGCAGTGAGCCAAGGGTCAGGGAGTTTATGCGGAGGGAGCAGACAACAGAAGGTTAGAGAGAAGAATGAGAGAATGGAAGGGCAGAGAGCAGAGGAGCAGAGATCTGAGAGCTTAGGGGCAGAGACCTGAGGAACTGAGGGGCGGGAAGTTGAGAAGCCGGGGGCTAACTGCTGAAGGGCCGAAAGAAGAGAGCTGAGGGCCAGAGATTTGAGGAATAGAGGGCAGAAAGCAGAGGAGCAGAGAGCAGGAAGCTTATGGGCAGAGAGAAAGGGGCAGAGATGGGGGCCAGAGCTATGGGTTACAGAGTTGGGGTGCAGGGACCTGCGGGTCAGGGACAAGGGGTGCCGGGCCCAGGGAGTGGAGAGCCGGTGGGTAGGTAGCCGAGGGACTGGAGCAATGGGCCAAGGAAGAGAAAGAGCAGAGAACCAAAAGGCAGAGAGAAGAACAATAGAGAGCAGAAGGGCAACGAGCAAAGAGCTGAGGGGCAGAGGGCAGAGAGCTTAGGGGTATAGGGTAGAAAGCTGAGGGGCAGAGAGCAACCTGAGGCCAAGAGAGCAGAGGGACAGAGAGGCAGAGAGGCAGGGGGACAGAGACCTGGGGGACAGAGAACTGGGGGGAGACAGAGAGCTGAGGGACTGAGGCCTGAGAGTTGAAGTGCAGTGGCCTGGGAGTGGAGGGTCAGCGGCCTTAGAGCTGAAGGTCAACAATCTGAGAGCTGAGGCCAGAGGTCTGAGAGCTTAGAGTCAGAGGACCGAGAACTGAGGGGCACAGGGCAGTAAGCTAAGGGACAAGGAGCTGAGGGACAAAGAGGTGAGGGTCAGAGAGCTGAGGAGAAGGGGAGCTGAGGGGAAGGGGAACTGGGGGGATGGGGAGCTGGGGGGACAAAGAGCTGGGAGGACAGACCTGAGGAGACAGAGAGCTGGGGGTGTTGCGGGAGGTCTTTGTGCTGGAGGATACAGAGTTGAGAGCTAAGGGTGGAGAACAGAAAGCCGTGGGGGGGAGGGGGGCAGAAAGCTGAGGGGCAGACAGCAGAAACCTGAGGGCTAGAGAGGCAGAGAGCTGAGGTTCAGAGAGCTTGAGAGAGGGAGCTGGGTGGCAGAGTGCTGGGGAACAAACTGCTGGGGCCAGAGATGCGAGAGATGAGGGATCGAGAGCCTGGGGGACAGAGCTGCAGGGACAGAGAGCTGTGGGGACAGAATTGTTCCAGATGTTTAATTCCCTCCTCAAACCCCCTATCCTTCCACCATCCCATTCCCTTGTTCCAAATGACCCAACCACCTACTCTATTGAGAAAATTGACACTACCAGGCATGATTTCCCTAAATTCTCCCCTGCACCTCCCTGGTCCCTCTCCCCTCCTGCCCCTTCTTCAATTTTCCCATCGTCCCCAGCACTGTCCCTACAGGAGATCCCCTGCCATCTTTCCAAACCTACCACCTCCACCTCCACATCTGACCCTATTCCTTGGCACCTCATCAAAACACCTGTCCCCTGCCTTCTTCCCTCCCTAACAGCAATCTTCAACTATTCGCTCTCCAATGGCTTCTTCCCCACTGTTTTCAACCACGCCCAGCTCTCCCCTTCCCTAAAAAATCCTTCCCTTGACTCAATGGCTCCCTCCACTTCTGCTCCATCCCACTCCTACCTGTCCTCTCCAGACTCCTTGTGTAAGTTGACTATGCCGGCTGTCCCAAGTTCCTCTCCTCCAAGTCTCTTTACTCTCCTCCAGATGGGCTTCCATCCTCTCCAATCTCCAAAAACGTCCCTCTCAAAGGTCACCAATGATCTCCCTCTTGCCATTTTATTATTAAGTGCCATCAAGTCATTTCTGATTCATAGCGACTCCATGGACATACTTTCTCCAGAGTGTCTTGTCCTCTGCCATAATCTGGAACCTTTCTCATGGTTCTTCCATTATTGTTGTTTTGGTCTCTATCCATCTAGCTGCTGGTCTGCCTCTTCCACGCTTTCACTGGACTTTTCCTAGTATTAGTGTCTTCTCCAGAGAATTAGTCCCCCTGATTATGAATCCAAAACATGCTATGTCGAGTCATGTGGCCTTCCAAAGACCACTTTGATTTAATTTGCTCCCAAATCGATTTACTTGTTTTTCGGGCAGTACATTGGTATTCACAAAAGCCTTGTTAAACAGCACATTTCAAAAGAATTGATGTTCTTTCTATACTATTTTTTCACTGTCCAGCTTTCAGATCAATACAGTGCTACTGGAAACAGCACAGAGTTGACAATTTGTATTTTTGTGGCAGTTGTTACATCAGCACATTTCATGACTTTTTCCGGGTTCTTCATAGCAAGTCTTCCTAATATTAATCTTCGGCGTATTTCTTGGCTACTAGTTTCTTTATTATTGATGATCGATCCCATGAGAGAAAAAACTGTCAAAGATTTCAAACTTCTCTCTGTCCACTACAAAGTGTTAAAACTTCCTGTTGTCATGATCTTTGTTTCCTTGACATTCAAATATAGTTCCATCTTTTTGCTCAGGTCCTTAGTTTTAATAACGAGCCCTTCAAATCTTCTTCACTTTCTCCTAGTAGGGTTGTATCATCAGCATAATGAAGGTTGTATATATTCCTTCCTCCAATCTTTACTACTTGTTTGTCTTCATTTAATCCGGCTTCTCTCATTAGGTATTGGGTGTAATTGATGAACAGATAAGTCAATAATAATAATAATAATAATAATAGTATTTTTAAGTGCTTACTATGTGCTGAACACTGTTCTAAGCACTAGCGGGATACAGAGTAATCAAGTTGTACAACCTGGGGCTCACAGCCTTAATCCCCATTTTACAGATGAGGGAACTGATGCTCAGAGAAGTTAAGTGACTTGCCCAAAGTCACACAGCTAAGTGGCAGAGCCAGGATTAGAATCCACGACCTCTGACTCCCAAGTCCTGTGCTCTTTCCACTGAGCCATGCTGTGTCTCTGATAAGATACATCCTTGTCTTACAACCTTACTAATGGGAAACCAATCTGTTTCTCCATACTCTGTTCTTATTGTAGCCACCTGTTTGTCATCCAGGTTCTGTATTAATGCAATTAAATGGTTCAGTATGCCCATTTTCCTCAATGTGCTCCCGGGTTTCTTGTGATCCACACAGTCAAAGGCCTTAATATAATCAATAAAGCACCGGCTGACTTCCTTTTGCTATTCTCTTGTCCTTTTAATTATCTAACAAACATCAGCAATAATATCTCACGTCCCTTGTCCTTTCCAGAATCCTGCTTGAACATTGGGCCATTCGCATTCCATGTAGGCCTCCATTCGATGCTGTATAACTTTTAGCAGTACCTTGCTGGCATGTGAGATCAAGGAAAGTGTATGATAAATGTTGCATTTAGTTGTATCTCCTTTCTTCGGTATTGGAACATTAACTGATCTCTTCCAATCAGATGGCCATTGAATGGTTAGCCACACCTGTTGACATAATTCGGTAAGGACTTTAACCAATTCCTCTTCAGCTGTCTGAAACACCTCGATAAGAAGCCTATCAAAGCCAGGTGCCTTGTTTTTGGAGAGGCAGCGTAAAGCTAACCTAACTTCACTTTCCATGATGAGTGGCTTTCATCCTAAAGGAGATTCCTCAGATACTTATTGTATATTGCAGTCTTTCTGGTATCGTTCCCGTGAGTATTCTTTCCATCTCTGTTTGATTCCACTTGGTATCATTTATTGTCAGTCCATCTTTGCTTTTGACAAAGCCAATCCAAGGACGAAATGTTCCCTTAATTTCCTTAATCTTCTGAAACAGTGATTTTGTCTGCCCACATTTGTTACTGATGCCCATTTCTTTACATATGCTGTTGTAATGTTCCTGTTTGTCCTTCCTGTCAGAGCGCTGAAATTCTCAGCTCAGTTCGTGAACCAGGTTCTTTTATCCTCTGATGTTTGCTTCCTTCCTTTTTTTGGCTACTTCCAGAGTTATGTTTGAAATCCATTTTGGGTTTTTCTTCTTCCTGACCTTTGGCAATACTGTGTCACTTCCTTCCTTGATGACATTTTTAAACTCCGTCCAAATTTCCTCTGGTTCTTTGTCTGAGATTACGCACCTCAAATCTATTTTTTACATGATCCTTAAATACAGGTGGAATGTTCATCAGTTTATATTTGGGCAACTCATAGTCATAATTGATCTTTCTAAGTTTTCGCCTGAGTTTACACAGTAACAGCTCGTGATCTGTTCCACAGTCAATCAATCAATCAATCAATCAATCGTATTTATTGAGTGCTTACTGTGTGCAGAGCACTGTACTAAGCGCTTAGGTAGTACAAGTTGGCAACATATAGAGACGGTCCCTACCCAACAGTGGGCTGACAGTCTAGAAGGTGGAGACAGAGAACAAAACCAAACATATTAACAAAATAAAATAAATAGAATAGATATGCACAAGTAAAATAAATAAATAAATGGGGTAATAAATATGTACAAACATATATACATATATACAGGTGCTGTGGGGAAGGGAGGGAGGTAAGATGGGGGGTGGAGAGGGGGACGAGGGGGAGGAAGGAGGAAGGAGGGGGCTCAGTCTGGGAAGTCCACCTGGAAGAGGTGAGCTCTCAGTAGGGCCTTGAAGGGAGGAAGAGAGCTAGCTTGGCGGATGTTGGGAGGGAGGGCATTCCAGGCCAGGGGGATGACGTGGGCCAGGGGTCGACGGTGGGACAGGCAAGAACGAGGCACGGTGAGGAGATTAGCGGCAGAGGAGCAGAGGGTGCGGGCTGGGCTGCAGAAGGAGAGAAGGGAGGTGAGGTAGGAGGGGGCGAGGTGATGGACAGCCTTGAAGCCGAGGGTGAGGAGTTTCTGCCTGATGCGCAGATTGATTGGTAGCCACTGGAGATTTTTGAGGAGGGGAGTAACATGCCCAGAGCGTTTCTGGACAAAGACAATCCGGGCAGCAACGTGAAGTATGGAATGAAGTGGGGAGAGACACGACGATGGGAGATCGGAAAGGAGGCTGATACAGTAGTCCAGACGGGATAGCATGAGAGCTTGAATGAGCAGGGTAACGGTTTGGATGGAGAGGAAAGGGCGGATCTTGGCAATGTTGCAGAGCTGAGACCGGCAGGTTTTGGTGACGGCTTGGATGTGAGGGGTGAACGAGAGAGCGGAGTCGAGGATCATCATCATCATCAATCGAAATTATTGAGCGCTTACTATGTGCAGAGCACTGTACTAAGCGCTTGGGAAGTACAAATCGGCAGCATACAGAGACAGTCCCTACCCAACTGTGGGCTCACAGTCTAAAAGGGGGTGACAGAGAACAAAAACAAACATACTATCAAAATAAAATAAATAGAATAGATATGTACAAGTAAAATAAATAAATAAATATGTACAAACATATATACATATATACAGGTGCTGTGGGGAAGGGAAGGATGTAAGATGGGGGGGATGGAGAGGGGGACGAGGGGGAGAGGAAGGAAGGGGCTCAGTCTGGGAAGGCCTCCTGGAGGAGGTGAGCTCTCAGTAGGGCCTTGAAGGGAGGAAGAGAGCTAGCTTGGCGGATGGGCAGAGGGAGGGCATTCCAGGCCCGGGGGATGACGTGGGCCGGGGGTCGATGGTGGGACAGGCGAGAAAGAGGTACGGTGAGGAGATTAGCGGCGGAGGAGCGGAGGGTAAGGGCTGGGCTGTAGAAGGAGAGAAGGGAGGTGAGGTTGGAGGGGGCGAGGTGATGGAGAGCCTTGAAGCCCAGGGTGAGGAGTTTCTGTCTGATGCGCAGATTGATTGGTAGCCACTGGAGAGTTTTGAGGAGGGGAGTAATATGCCCAGAGCGTTTCTGGACAAAGATAATCCGGGCAGCAGCATGAAGTATGGATTGAAGTGGAGAGAGACACGAGGATGGGAGATCAGAGAGAAGGCTGATGCAGTAGTCCAGACGGGATAGGATGAGAGCTTGAATGAGCAGGGTAGCGGTATGGATGGAGAGGAAAGGGCGGATCTTGGCAATGTTGCGGAGCTGAGAATGGCAGGTTTTGGTGACGGCTTGGATGTGAGGGGTGAATGAGAGAGCGGAGTCGAGGATGACACCAAGGTTGCGGGCTTGTGAGACAGGAAGGATGGTAGTGCCGTCAACAGAGATGGGAAAGTCCGGGAGAGGGCAGGGTTTGGGAGGGAAGACAAGGAGTTCAGTCTTCGACATGTTGAGCTTTAGGTGGCGGGCAGACATCCAGATGGAGATGTCCTGAAGGCAGGAGGAGATGCGAGCCTGGAGAGAGGGGGAGAGAGCAGGGGCAGAGATGTAGATCTGGGTGTCATCAGCGTAGAGATGATAGCTGAAGCCGTGGGAGCGAATGAGGTCACCAAGGGAGTGCGTGTAGATTGAGAGGAGAAGGAGAGCAAGCACTGAACCTTGGGGAACCCCCACAGTAAGAGGATGGGAGGGGGAGGAGGAGCCTGCAAAGGGACTGAGAAAGAACGACCGGAGAGATAAGAGGAGAACCAGGAGAGGACGGAGTCTGTGAAGCCAAGGTCAGATAGCGTGTTGAGGAGAAGGGGGTGGTCCACAGTTTCAAAGGCAGCTGAGAGGTCGAGGAGGATTAGGACAGAGTATGAGCCGCTGGATTTGGCAAGCTTTGGTGAACTTTGAGAGGGCAGTTTCCGTGGAATGAAGGGGACGGAAGCCAGACTGAAGGGGGTCGAGGAGAGAGTTGTTGTTGAGGAATTCTAGGCAGCGCGTGTAGACAACTCGTTTAAGGAGTTTGGAAAGGAATGGTAGGAGGGATATGGGGCGATAACTAGAAGGTGAGGTGGGGTCAAGAGAGGGTTTTTTTTAGGATGGGAGAGACATGGGCATGTTTGAAGGCAGAGGGGAAGGAACCAGTAGAGAGTGAGCGGTTGAAGATGGAAGTTAAGGAGGGGAGAAGGGATGGAGCGAGAGATTTCATGAGATGAGAGGGAATGGGGTCAGAAGCACAGGTGGCCAAAGTAGCACTTGAGAGGAGGGAGGAGAGCTCCTCTGAGGATACTGCTGGGAAGGATGGGAGAGTAGCAGAGAGTGTTGAGAGCAGGGGGGCTGGAGAAGGGGGGGAAGAGACTTTGGGGAGGTCGGACCTGATGGATTTAATTTTGTTAATGAAGTAGGAGGCCAGATCGTTGGGGGTGAGGGAAGGAGGAGGGGGAGGAACCGGGGGCCTGAGAAGGGAGCTGAATGTACGGAAGAGCTGGCGGGAGTGATGGGCATGGGTGTCAATAAGGGAGGAGAAATAGTTTTGTCTGGCAGAAGAGAGGGCTGAGTTAAGGCAGGAAAGGATAAACTTGAAGTGAACGAGGTTGGCATGGTGTTTAGACTTTCGCCAGCAGCGTTCGGCAGCTTGAGCATAAGAGTGAAGGAGGCGGACAGTGGCAGTGATCCAGGGCTGTGGGTTAGTGGTGCGAGAGCGGTGAAGGGAAAGGGGAGCGAGTGAGTCTAGCTGAGTAGAAAGGGTAGAGTTGAGAGCAGTAATCTGATCATCAAGACTGGGTAGAGAGGAGAGGGCGGCGAGGTGGGGTGTGAGGCGCTCCGAAAGATGGGTGGGGTCCAGAAAGCGGAGATCTCTGTGAGGGAGTAATACGGATTTACAGCGGAAAGGAGTGTGAGTGAGGAGGCAGGTGAGAAGATTATGATCAGAGAGAGGGATTTCAGAGTTGGTGAGGGTGGACACAGTGCAGCGGTAGGAGATGATGAGGTCGAGGGTATGACCAAGTTGGTGAGTGGGTGAGGTGGGGTGGAGGAAGAGGTTGGCAGCGTCAAGGAGAGGTAGAAGGCGGGCGGCAGAGGAGTCGTTAGGGATATCCATGTGGATATTGAAGTCTCCGCGTATCATAGTGGGCATGGAGAAGGAGAGAAGGAAGGTGAGGAAGGGGTCAAAGTCGTTCAAGAAGTTGGAAGTGGGGCCGGGAGGGCGGTAGATGACGGCTACAAGAATCTGGAGGGGGTGGTAGAGGCGAACAATGTGGGCTCAAAGGAAGGGAAGGAAAGGGAAGGGAGAGGAGGGATAGTCCGAAAGCGACATTGGGGGGCGAGAAGGAAACCGACACCTCCTCCTTTTCCGGTGAGTCTGGGGGAGTGGGAGAAGAAGAGGCCTGCACTGCAGAGAGCAGCAGAAGAGACCGTGTCGTCCAGAGACAGCCATGTTTCAGTTAGGGCGAGGAGGAGTAGAGAACTGGAAAGGAATAGGTCCAGGATGAAAGGGATCTTACTTAAAACAGTTGATCGTCTGCGCCACTTTGGCCCCTCGCTGTAGAGATGTCGGCCTCCTGAGACAGGTCTTTGTCCCAAGGGGTGGTTGATGGTCCGTGCCGTTTTGTGGCTTCTTTTCCCTATGGTCTGGCTCCGGCCCTCGTCCTCACCGGCTTCCTATTCTCTCTCCGACTGAGAGCACTAACAACAAGCCCAGGCCATCATTCTCTTCCAGACTTCTTACGTGGGCGCTGAGAAATGTGCAGATCTTGGTCGAGGGGTCGTTATTTAGAATTTCAGTTTCTGAAAAGCGGGTGGCAAAAACCACGTGAGACCCGATGCAGCCCTACCCTGTCAGCAGCCCTCCTCTTCTACCACACCCCCGGTACCTGGGAGGAGTCCTGCCTTCCCCCTGCCTCACCCTCCAACTTCCCCTCCCAGGGCAGCAGAGACGGTAAGGGGCTCAGAGAAAGAGCCCGAGAGAAGGGAAAGAGGAGAAAGAAAGTCAGAGAAATCAATCGATAGTATTTGTCGAATCAATCAGTCAATCGATGGTGTTACTATGTGTAGCACACTGTACTAAGAGCTGAGGAGAGCAAAATCCATCAGAATGAGCAGACTCGTTTCCTTGCCCTTAACGAGCTGACAGTCTAGGGGGAAACAGCGGCTAGAGGTCCAGCGGGCAAGCATTCAGAGAGGAGAGTAAGGGAGGAAAGGAAGATGGAGGAGGATGCATAAAACCGAGAAGGGGGGGGGTGAGAGAGAGAGACTGAGAGAGACAGAGAGACAGAGACAGAGAGAGGGAGAGAGAGAGGGAGAGGGAGGGAGGGAGAGAGAGAGAGAGAGAGAGAGAGAGAGAGAGAGAGAGAGAGAGAGAGAGAGAGAGAGAGAGTAGACAGTGTCTACGGTTGGGTTACATGCTTTGAAAGGAATTTCAAGTCTTGCTCGGAGAACCACAGATTTTCCAGACCGATGGTAATGGCGAGGGAACAGGAACCATGCCGTTATTTTCTATTTTCATTATCCATCCATCTATCCTCTTCCCGGAGGGATTACTCTGGAGGAGGAGCACTAAGAGGGGCCTCCCGTAGGTACCAGTCAAAAGAAGGGACCCTCCCACTCTTTCCTGCTCTGCTTCTAGATTGATGGTGATGGTGTATAGTGATGGGGAAGGCAACAAACCATTAATTTTCCTTTGTTTGTCCATTCATCCATCCACTCGCTTTCTGGATGAACTACTGCCCCTCGATTTCCTACTACTCTGTCTGGGTTTGACCCTATTCCTCCTCCTGGTCCTAGTCCACCTCCGTCCCATGGTACTTTCTATCACCTCTGACTGTTCCTCCTCCTCTAACAGGTCATAATCCTCCCCTTCTGCCTAGTCCAGACCCTCGTCTCTCCCTGATCCTGTGCCCTTCCTCCTGGTCCTGGCCTTCCTCCTCCTTTGTCGGGCCCTGGCCCCCCTCCTCCATCTGGTCCTGTCCCTTTTACTCTACCTGGTTATGGCCCTGCTCCTCCATCTAGTCGTAATCCTCCACCTCTCTCTGGTCTTGGCCCACCTACTCCTCCTCGTACTGGACCACCTCCTCGCCCTGGTCTTGGTCCTCCTGCTGTGCCTATCACCTCCCTCCTCCTCCTGGCCCCGGCCCTCATCCTCCACCTGATCCTGGTCTTCGTCCTGCACCCAATCCTGGCCTTAATCCAATCCCTGGTCCTAGTCCTCCTTCTCCACCTGGTCCTGACCCTCGTCATCTGCCTACCCCTGGCCCTCCTCCTCCCCCTTGTCTTGGCCCTAGTCCTCCTCTGTCTGTTCCTTGCCCCCCTCCTCCCACGGTCCTGGCACACCACTTCCGCCTGCTCTGGTCCTCCTCCTCTGGCTCTGCCTCAGCCTTCTCTGCCTGGTCCTGGCCCTCCTCCTCCACCAGTTATTAGCCGTCCTCGTCCACCTGATCCTGGCCCTCCTCCTCCTCCTCCGATGGCATCAAATGGACAGGCTGGAACCCAGTTCTGGCCCCAATCCAAGTGCCATTCCCAAGCACTTATCACAGTGCTCTGCACACGGTAAGCGCTCAGTAAATACGATTGAATGGATGAATGCCATACCAAACCTCTCCTAGGGCACCTATGCCTCACCAGAAGTGTGCCCAAGCCCAGAATTTAAAACTATCCAAGCTCTACCCTGGTAGGCGGGTCTCCCCCTCCCCGTCCCACCCCCAGACTCGAATGGCGCTCCACTGTCAGCGACCCCATTCCCTACCGACCCCGCTGGCTGAAGGAAAGGAGGCCCAACCTGGAAATGAGGTAGGGTTTTGACACTGGCGCAGTCCAGTTCCCCCCATCCCCAAATCCTGGGGTCAGAGTCCACCCCCCTCCTGTTCTCCTTCCTGTCGCTGGCAGACAGAGCAAGAATGGGGGTTCACGGAGAGGGCCGGGCCCCCTGAACCTGCTTCTCTCACATGGCTGTCTGGGGCCGGAATCCTCTCAATTCTTCAGAGACCTGAACCTATGGCACGTCCCAAGGCAGCCCCCATTGCCTCAGACCTGGAGCCCCAGGACAGTCCTGTTGCCACCTCGCCCTCTTAGGCTTCTTCTTCTCCCACGGAATGGGAGCCCTCAGAAGAAGAACTGGCCATCGTTCTCTGCCAGTCTCCTCTTGTAGGATCTCATGAATCTGCGAATCTTGGTCGAGCAGTCGTTTTCTAGAGTTTGAATTTCTGAAAAAGTGGTGGTAAAGAGCACGTGAGATGTAGGGCAGAGAGGGAGACAGAGAGAGAGAGAGAGAGAGAGAGAGAGAGAGAGAGAGAGAGAGGGTGTCTATGTTTGAGACTCTCTCTGGAAAAGGATTCCCAAGTCCTCAACGGAGAGCAGCGAGCTTTCTAGAATGACAGTCATGGTGTGTACTGAGGGGAAAGGAAAAGAGCCGTTATTTTCTCGTTTGTTTGCCCATCCATCCGTCCAATCGCTTCCCAGAAGGACTACAGACGCTCGGTTTCCATGTCCATCCAACGGAGGCAGGGAGGAGGAGCCAAGAGATTACTCCTTTGGGATCCGTCTATGAAAAGGGGCCGGGCCTGATCATGAGCATATTTTGCAGTTTTTTTCTTGCTTCTTTTTTCTTTCCCGAGCTCCCCCTTCTCTCCACTCACCAAGGAAGACAATGGCCACAAATTTCACATCTGGCTGGGGGCAGTTGGTATATGCTAGAGCTTGGGACGAGAAAATGGGATGGCTATACTCAAAGCTCTCCAACTGGGGAGGAAGAGAAGGCGAGTGAGAGATGCCAGCCCACCCCCAAACTCCGTGCGTATGCACCCCAACTCTCCAACTCCTAGTTCCACCACAGGGCACCGGGCTCTTAACCTCCTCCTTGTACCTTTCGCAAATCACCCCCTCTAGACTGTAAGGTCATTGCAGTCCGGTAACGTGTCCACCAACTGCTCAACTGTATTCTCTGAGGCATTTGGTACGGTGCTCTGCAAACAGTAATTACCCAAGATATCCCACCCATGTGGCCCCCAGGAGGGATCTGCACCCACAATTCTTATCCCAGACTCAAGGACGCCCCCTCCCACACCCCACCCATATCTGACGTACTCACCAAGGCCTCACAGATGGTACCGTAGGCTGTGCTCTCCCTCTCTTCCCAGCTCAACATCCACCCGACTACTTTGGAGTGTCTCCAGCCGATTTTCTGGGCCAACTAGAAGAATGTATATCTGGCTTTCTGGAAACGGAGAGCCCGAGGGGTGGGTGTCAGAGGGCGGCAGATCCCAGGACCAGGGGCCCAGAGAGGATGGGCACTGTGGAGGGTGGGGGAGACTCACTTTGACCACTGTTGAGGGCTCGTCCTTCAGGTGGAAGAGGACGGGAAGGAGGCAGCAGATCAGCTTCTGACAGAGGCCGGCTTTCCTCTCCATCACACAGCCGCTGGCTACTGCTGCCAGCAGCTCCAGGGCTGCCACCCGCACCTGGGGTCTCTCCTGAGGAGAAATCCCCGGTGCAGTGTGTAGGAGGGGCAGGAGATGGGTGGGGGCTGCTGGCAACCTGGCGAGGGCTGGGAACCCTAGGGCAGAGACAACAGGGGTACTGAGATCTCCGGTGCAAGGGCAGTGCTGGCAGATGGGGAGACGCAGTGCCTGGGGGAGGGTGTGGGAGAGCCGTGGGTCGCAGCTGAGGTAACGGGCTGGGGAAGTGCTGCAGATTCCCCAAGCTCTATGGGAGTCGTGGAAGCAGCCGCCCCCACTTGGGCTCTCTCCTGAGGAGAGATCCCTGGTAGAGTGTGTGAGAGGGGCAAGAGATGGATGGGGAGCTTCTGACACCAGGGAGGGGGCTTGGGACCCCAGGGCAGGGACAACCGGGGGAGAGACGCCTGCCGGGGGAGTGTAGGGAGCGAAGGCAGCGCCGGCAGAAGGAAAGCTGCGCTCGGGTAAGGGGGACGCCCTGTGGCTCGTTGCAGGGGTGACATTATTGGGAAGGGCAGCCGATGCCACGAACTCAGGGGCAGCGGCCCCCTCTGGGTTATGGCACACCCGGGTCGTTGGCCGCGAAAGTTCAGAAGGATAGGAAGGAAGCAAAGTAAGACGGACGAGGAAGCACAAAGCAAAGCTAGAGAGAGAGAGAGAGAGAGAGAGAGAGAGAGAGAGAGAGAGAGAGAGAGAGAGACAGACAGACAGACAGACAGACAGACAGACAGACAGAAAGAAAGACAGACAGACTACGATTGGGACTCACCCTGGGAAAGGAATTTCAAGTCTTCATCGAAGAGCCCCAGATTATCCAGACTGATGTTGATGGTGTATACTGAAGAAGATATGTAGGCCTTCCAGAAGGCCTTCTGGAAATGGAGAACAAGAATGGGGGTTGTAGGGGGAGGGGAGGTGTCAGAGGGAGAGGGAGGGGAGGACCAGTCGCCCAAAATAGGTAGGGACTGCAGAAGGTGGGGAAGACGCATTTTGCTCCCTGTAGGGTGCTGGTCCATTACGTGGAATAGGACAGAAAGGAGGCAGTGGAACATCAATGTTGCAGTTGGCAGGCTTCCTTCTCCATCGACCAGCTACCAGCCACGGTTCCCAGCAGCTCCACGGGAGCAGCCTGTATTTGGGGTCTGTCCTGAGAAGAAACCCCCGTTAGAGTGTGTAGGAAGGGCAGGAGATGGGAACGGGGCAGGTTCCTGTCCCGGGCGGTGGTTGATGGTCCCGCCGGTTTGTATTTTTATTTTCTAATTTGTTTGCCTATCCATTCACCCGTTTCCCAGAAGGACTGTCGCCGCTCGGATTCCATATCCAGTCCCCAGAAGCATGGAGGAGGAACCAAGCGGGGCCTCCTCTGGGATCCAGCAAAGAAAAGGGGCTGGACCACAACATGACGCTTTTTTGTTGGTTTTTTGCTTGTTTTCTTTTCTATCCCCAGTGCCTTCCACGCTCCACTCACCAAAGACGAGCACGGCCGTAAATTTCACATCTGGTTGTGGGCAGTTGGTATAAGCCAGAGCTTGGGACAAGAAAATGGGATGGTTGTCCTCAAAGCTCTCCATCTGAGCAGGAAGAGAAGGAGAGTGAGAGACCCCTGCCCATCCCCAACAGGCTTGTAAATGCCCACCCCCAAGTCCCCAAAACCTAGTTCCACCCCAGGGCACTGGGCTCTTAAACATCTCCTGGTTCCTTTCCCAAATCAACCCCTCTGGCCTGGAAGGTCATTGCAGATCGGGACCGTGTCCACTAGCTGTTCAACTGAACTCTCCCAAGCGCTGGGCACAGTGCTCTGCACAGGCTAATTACCCCCGATATCCTATCGATGTGCCCCCAAGGAGACATCCGGGCCCACAATTCCCCCTTAGACTCAAGGACGCCCCTCCAGCCCCCCACCCATCCCAGTCGTACTCACCAAGGCCTCCCAGATGCTACCATAGGCCGTGCTCTCCCTCTCCCCTCCGCTTAGTGTCCATCCAACTACTTGGGTGTACCTTCAGTCGATGCTCTGGGCCAGCCAGAAGAATATGTATCTGGATCTTATGAAACAGAGAATCCGAGGCTGAGTTTGAGAGGGGAGAAGAGGCCAGGACCAGGGACCAAGATGAAGGGGACTGTGCAGGGTCAGGGAGACTCACTGCCCACTGTCGAGTGCTTGTCCTTCAAGTGTAAAAGGACAGGGAGGAGGCAGCGGATCAGCTCCTGATAGAGGCAGGCTTCCTCCTCTGTCACTCAGCTGCTGGCCACAGCTGCCAGAATCTCCAGGGTTGCCACCCGCACTTGGGGTAGCTCCTTGGGAGAACCCCGCGGTGGAGTGTGTAGGAGGGGAAGCAGATGGGAAGAGGGCAGGTCCTTGACCCGGGCGATGGTTGATGGTCCTGCTGGTTTGTAGCCCGTCCGCAGGGAGATCTCGGCATCTTCATGGCGGTCTCTGATCCAGGAGGTGGTTTATTGTATGCACCGGTTTGTGGCCTTTCGGTCCTCACACTTAACTCTGGCCCTCATTCTCACAGGCTTCCGATTCTCTCCCAGCCTGGGAGCACTAAGAATAACCTCAGGCCATGATTCTTATTCTACCTCTGCACGTGGGAGTTGAGAAATGTGCAGATCCCGTTCTCAGTACTTGGTGTGATAGTTTACTTTACTACCGCTCCTGCACTTTAGCCCAGTGCCTGGATCAAGCCACGGTTGTGTCCTGGGAGATGCAATCGGTCCTGTTCCCATCGGAGTGGAGCAGCAATGGTGGCCATGCAGACAGTGGTTATTCCCAACACTCCACGATAGGTTGGTTCAGGTCCACATGCAGTAAACCTCTTGGCATCCTTGGGAGTGGATGTCCTCCTTTCCCTGGAACCTCGGTGCGTGAAGTGTTCTATTCTATTTCACTTTGTCCTATTTGATGTACGCTGCTGTTGGAAACCGCAGAAGAATACCATAGAATTGAGGAAATGGGATGCCCCTCATGCCTGTCCAGATAAGACATTGGCTGTAGGGCCGTCAAGGGCCTCACTGGGCCACTGGTGGACCAGTGCCAAAGCTTGGGATAGAAGAAAGGGGGATACGTCCCGATGGGTAGAGATTAAGCTCTGCCTTTATTCGTAACAATTAGCTAAATTTAGTGTCTGAATTGGAGAACTAATCTGTAGATCCATCAGATTTCTTGAGAGCTTACTGCGTGCAGAGTACCTTGCTGAGTGTTTGAAAGGCTACAATACCACAGAGTTGGTGGACACATTCCCTGTCCACATAGAGCTCACAATCTAGAGTATATAGTATTTACATTACTATGAATAAGATACGTTTATAATATAAATAACTAAGGTCGGTCTAGCCCTCAGTCCTGAATTGCTGGATGACTGCCATCAGGACCTCCAGGTGACTCGGGGGAATCTGCTTCTTTGGCCAATCGATGGGATTTATTGAGTGCCTACTGGGAGCAGAGCACTTTGCCAAGAGCTAGGGAGAGTAGGACTCAAAAAACGGCTCGGCTCCCGCTTCATTTTTAGGAAGGTGATTGGGGGGTCTGAAAAATTATAATGATGGCATTTGTAAAGCGCTGACTATGTGCCAAGTACTGTTCTAAGCACTGGGCTAGATACAAGATCATCAGGTCAAAATACATTCCCTGTCCCACATGGGGCACCCAGTCTAATAATGATAACTGCGGTATTTTTTAGTTGCTTCCTATGTACCAGGCACTGTACTAAGCACTGTGGTGGATAAGACCAGATCGGTTTGGACCTAGTCCCTGTAGAACATGGGGCTCCTTCTCTTCATCCCCATAGGTATGCGACCCCCACGAGCTCAAATTCTCCGGGAGACCTTCCAAGACTGAGACCCCCTTTTCCTCTGCTCCTCATCCCTTCCCCATCGCCTCTACTTCCTCCCTCTACTCTACAACCCCTCCCCACCCCACAGCACTTGTGTATACATGTTCATATTTATAATTCTACTGATTTTATTGATCATGTGTATACATCTATAATTCTATTTATTTATATTGATGCTTTTGATGCCTGTCCATTTGTTTTGTTTTGTTTCGTTGTCTATCTCCCCCCTTCTAGATTCTGAGCCCGTTATGGAAGGATTGTCGCTATTTGTTGCTGTATTGTACTCTCCAAGTGCTTAGGACAGTGCTCTGCTGACAGTAAGCACGCAGTGAATACGATTGAATGAATGAATGAATGAAGGATGTCAGATTAGGAATGTAGGCTCCGGCTTCACACAAGAAACTATACGAGGGGGACTTGGCCAAGCTCGTTGTACATATCGTCCGCGCAGCTCACACTGGATTTGCCCTCCAAAACCAGACGGCCAAGGTACGGGAGACCTGGTCCCATACGTCTACAGGACTCGGGTAGGACCGAATAGACTTCGAGAAACTGGAAGTTATGTGGGCGTTCCTTTCCTCGTGTTTCCCCACTGTTGCCTCCCCCGTTGGTCCTGGCATATTTTGACTTTCCTCGCTCAAGACATGGCTTAAATAGTGTCGTGCTCTGTTGTTCTCCAGCTTTCTCTATTACTTTTTTTCTCCGCTGTTTCTCCACGAAGATCCACCTGAACGCGCTCTGCCTAGAGCAACACTGGAGCTGACCGGTCGGGATGCATTTGGAGTCTCCCAACCAGGGCTAGCCAAACCGACCCCATTTTGGAAAGGCTCTCCTCTGTTATCATGGAATTGTTACATGCTCTGAGTTGTTTATGTATGGGTAACAAAGACTTGTAGTTAGAGGCCACACCTTGCGGATATGGCTCAAGGTTACACTTAACAAGGCCGAAACATCTCACCCAAATTCCCCTATATATTCCCCATCTGCCACGTCGAAAAAAAACATGTTTCTATGTAGAATAGGGTCCATGCGGAAGAACCTCGATGTTACGCGTTACAGGCAGATAATCTTTTCCAAACATGGCGGTCATATTGGATTGCTCGCCTGGTTGGTCGGGGAATATGAACGCCCAGCTGCCACTTCCACGCCCACCCCCATCAAAACAATGTGCACCTGGGCTAACTAACTCTTGCTCTTTGCAACCCGGAGGGGAGGCTAGGACAGTCCAGAGTGTTTTTGGCTTAGCCTGGGGCTCCCGGCCCAAGGCTCTGTAAAGAGCCCGACAAGTTCTAGGGAGGAGAAGGGGTTCGAGGACCTGTCTATCTGAGATTGAGTTTGAGGCATGAGCTCAAACCGCCCCGTGATGGGGTGAGACACTGGGTCCCTAAAGGATATAATACCTTTCGTTTGAGGTATGAGTATGTTTTGTAAACGGATGCACAGCTCTTGTAGGTGTATGCAGTAAAGCCATAGCTTTTCCATAGACACATGCATCAAAGCCTTAGCCTTTATGTGGGTTTTCGTAGTAAAGCCATAGTTTTCATGACCAAACTCACTGGGCCTGTTAGCTTCCTTATTCCGCGCCTGAATCTAAGTGTCCACCAATGAACTCCCTCCTCTGGGATACGTCGGTAGTCCAGTGATCTCCTGAGGTTGCTGACCCGGGTGGGGGGAAGCAGATCAACAGCTTCACCCGCCACAGAGCAGGGGAGCTAGAAAGCAGATCCGGCGCGTGAAAATCTCCATCAATTTTCAAGGACATCAAAGTACCTCTGGACATCTAGAATATTGATAACCTTTATCCTCCCATCAGGAAATCCAAATTACCAGCCAAAAATCAATATGGGCACCGCTGGGGACCGAAAACCGGTTTAGGCCCCCACACGGTGATTTAAGGTTAACCTGTGAACCTGTGGCCCCCAATAACACTTTCGGGCATGTGTGGGCATCGACAAAACCCTCGAACGACGGCCACTCCTCCCTTTGGAGCCCAAAGCACTCATTAGGTTATCTACGGGCACCAGATATCTGTAGCCACCTAAAAATCAGTTTCGCGATCGTGGGCACAAATCAACAGATTTGTTCTGCCATGAGCACTAACAAAGCGCTTGCTGTTGTAGACTTCACTTGGGGAGAGTGATTTCCGTTTTAAAGATAGGGAGGTTGTGGGGTTTGGGATTAAAAGCCTTCTACAGTTGTTCCTTTTTTATGAGGAGGACTAGATTGAGAAAAAGGGAAAGGAAGCACCAGGAAAAAAAAGTCTGTAAGCTACTCACTTGCAGGGGTTTTGTGGAGGAACAGCCCCGTCTCCCAAGGCTCTGGGTCAGTGGTTAATCTAAACAGAAAGACAAAAATAATTAGAGAAGCAGTGTGGCTCAGTGTAAAGAGCGCGGGGTTTGGAGTCAGAGGTCATGGGTTCAAATCCCGCCTCCAACAATTACAGGCTGTGTGACTTTGTACAAGTCACTTCACTTCTCTGTGCCTTGGTTCCCTGATCAGTAAAGTGGGAATTAAGGCTGTGGGCCCCGCGCTGGACAACCCGATTACCTTCTATCCTCTGCCTCGCTCGGAACAGTGCTTTGCACATAATAAGTCCTTAATCAATACTACTATATTAGATGGAATTATTATTCCAATGGAACTCGTGCAGCCATACAGTAACTGGGGCAGGTGGGTCATTCTGACCTCTCGGACTAAACTCGAGACGGCCCCCTCCGCACAGAGAAACTACAGCTACAGGCATCTGCCCACGACCCGACTCAGGATCAACAACACAAACTCCGACAGAGCCAAAGCCCCTACCCCCAGAGAGCAGTGAAAAGGTCAAAATAAGCCCCCTAACCTCACTCACCATGACCCGGCAATACGAAGAGGAGGGCCGGCACTGGTAAGATACTGAAATGGCAGCACCCGGTAGAAGGCCCAACATCCAGGGACCTTATATAGAGTAGGGAAAGGGCGGGACTCAACCGCCTGGCAATCCCTTCATTGGGAGCAGCTGAGTAGTGGGCCACAATTGGAGGGGACTGTGCCCGTGAGCGGCTCATTCTTTGCAGAAGAAACACCGTACTTCCTTGGAAGAGTGCGCGGGATGTGGAGGGGGGGCTTCCTCGACAGGGGGTGGTATGAAAAACCCAGTGGGGAAGGACCGGAAAGGAATCTCGGGTACTCCAAGGGACCCAGGGGATGGGAAATCTAGGGTATGGTCTAGCTGATTATTTAAAAAGAAGGAAAAATAAACTGAACTAAAAGTTTCCCGATCCAACATTCTATGCCCATGAGGCGGGAATTAAATGAAATTTCTTTCGGTTTGGACAGTGAGGACCCAACGAGACTGGAACTGGGACCCTGCTGATTTTCAACTGTCCACCCCAAGAGGTGGGCCCCGGGAAGAGTGCCCTAAAACCCACAGGAAAATAACATTGAAAAAAACCCACGATGGCCCCCAAAAGAATAGAGGGCTTCAAAACATGCCTTAGAAACCTCAGAACCACAAAAGGAACCGAAATGAAAAAGTAATTGGCGTTTAGATTTCCTCTTAAATTTATTTAAGAGGAAATCAAAAAGTCAGTGCATCATCTGACTATTAATATCCATGGTGTCCCGGGAAGGGAGGTGGTTACTTTAGAGGATGGACAAAGGGAATTTCCGGCCCGAAAAATTTTTCGTGTTTTGGGGATTTTTTTGAATGGCCCATCCACCTTCCTTTCAGCACTGTGGTGGACGCAGGGCTAGCCGGGCAACCCAACCGAGTCTGTTTCATTTTCCAGAGTGATCTCCATCGATTTTCAAGAAAATCAAATTACCGCTGGACATCTAGAATATTGATATCCTTTATCCTCCCATCAGGAAATCCAAATTACCAGCCAAAAATCTATTTGGACACCGCTGGGGACCGAAAACCGGTTTAGGCCCCCGCACGGTTATTTAAGGTTAACCTGTGACCCTGTGGCCCCCAATCGCAAGTTCGTGCACGTGTGGACATCGACAATACCCTCGACCGACGGCCACCCCTCCCCTTGGAGCCCAAAGCACTCATTAGGTTATCTACGGGCACCAGATATCTGTAGCCACCTAAAAATCAGTTTTGTGATCGTGGGCACAAATCGACAGATTTGTTCTACCATGAGCACCAACAAAGCGCTTGCTCTTGCTGGCTTCACTTGGAGAGAGTGATTTTCGTTTTAAAAACAGGGAGGTTGTGTTGTTTTGGATTAAAAGCCTTCTACAGTTGTTCCTTTTTTATGAGGAGGACTAGATAGAGAAAAAGGGAAAGGAAGCACCAGGAAAATAAAAAGTCTGTAAAGTACTCACTTGCAGGGGATTTGTGGAGTAACAGCCCCGTCTCCCAAGGCTCTGGGTCAGGGATTAATCTAAATAGAAAGAGAAAAATAATTAGAGAAGCAGCTTGTCACAGTGTAAAGAGCGCGGGCTTTGGAGTCAGAGGTCATGGGTTCAAATCACGCCTCCACCAATTACTGGCTGTGTGACTTTGGACACGTCACTTCACTTCTCTTTGTCTCGGTTCCCTCATGGGCAAATTGGGTATTAAGGCTGTGAGCACCGCGTTGGACAACCCGATTACCTTCTAACCTCTGCCGCACTCAGAACAGTACTTTGCACATAATAGGTCCTTAATAAATAATACTACATTAGATGGAATTATTATTCCAATGGAACTCGTGCAGCCATACCGTAACTGGGGCAGGTGGGTCATTCTGACCTCTCGTACTAAACTCGAGACGGTGTCACCCGTCGTCCGGGGACGGGTTCGTTCAGTGATCGGCGAGGCGAGAGAGAGCGAGAGGCCGGGGATGGAAAGCCTAAGTTTTACATGAAATTTACTCTGCAAGGTGAATTGAATTTATGTATTTGTTTAGGCGATATGGATTGAGCTTCCCTTTTGGGAGGAATATAATCAATTAGCAATATTAGAGCTTCCCTACACGGGAGGAACACAATCATCCGTTAATCACGCGTGGGTGAGTTGGCTAACTCTCACCCATGTGCACTTCCCACTCGAGAAGAATCCACTTACTTTCCCACATGGGAAGAATTCATTACATTACCCGCGCACGTGGTGGGCGGCTAGCTCTCACAATGTGCTCTCCCTACATGGGAGGAATCCACTCATAATTCCCATCAGCAGCGGGATACCTGGGTCCCACCCACGAGACACTCACCCATCCCGCGGCCCTTGCCTCAGTGTGTTGGTTCTGGTTGTAGAGCGGGCATCTGGCCTTCTGTGCAGGGAGAGACACGTGGGCTGCAGCTGCTGCTGCTGCTGCTGCTGCTGCAGCGGCTGCTCCTGCTGCTGCGTGTCCTGGTGTTCTGACCCCGAAGGTCAGAGGCGACAGGTATTTATTGCCTGTGCCCCTAGGCCATTCCAGCTTCCGGCCTCAGTCTATCCAATCTCTGCCCTCCCCGCCTCCTCCATACCTAATTTGATTGGCACGGGGGTGAGGGACACCTTCTGTATTCCCAGCTTGGGCTGTCAATCTAGCAGATTTGGTCGTGGGGGAGGTATCCCACCCTCACTTCCGAGTTCTGCCTGCTGGCTCAGGTGGTCACGAGATAGCTTTTGACCTTGAGATGGCCGGTACCCAAGGGTCACCTCGGGACAGACGGCCCCCTCTGCCCAGAGAAACTACACGTACAGGCATATGCCCATGACCCGACTCAGGATCAACAACAGAAACTCCGACAGAGCCAAAGCCCCTACCCCCAGAGAGCAGTGAAAAGGTCAAAATAAGTCCCCTAACCTCCCTCACCATGACCCGGCAATACGGACAGGACGGCCGGCACTGATAAGATACTGAAACAGCAGCAACCGGGAGAAGGCCCAACCACCGGGGGCCTTATATAGAATAGGGAAAGGGCGGGACTCAACTGCCTGGGAATCCTTTCATTGGGAGCAGCTGAGTAGTGGTCCACCATTGGTGGGGCCTGTGCCAGTGCGCGGCTCATTCTTTGCACAACAAACACTGTACCCGCTTGGCAGAGTGCGTGGGATGTGGAGGGGAGCTTCCTCGGCAGGGGCTGCTATGAAAAACCCAGTGGGGAAGGAATGAAAAGGAATGTCGGGTACTCCAAGGGACCCAGGGGATAGGAGAGCTAGGGTACGGTTTAGCTGATTATTTAAAAAGAAGGAAAAATAAACTGAACTAAAAGTTTCCCGATCCAACATTCTGTCCCCATGAGGTGGGAATTCAATCAAATTTCTTTCGGTTTGGACAGTGAGGACCCAACGAGACTGGAACTGGGACCCTGCCGATTTTCAACTGTCCATCCCAAGAGGTGGAACCCGGGAAGAGTGCCCTAAATCCCCCGGGAAATAAAATGGAAAAAGACCCACGATGGACCCCAAAAGATTAGAGGGGTTCAAAACATGCCTTAGAAACCTCAGAACCACAAAAGGTACCTAAATGAAAAAGTAATTGGCTTTTTGATTTCCTCTTAGATTTATTTAATTTATTTATTTAATAATTTAATGATTTAATTTATTTATTTAATTTAAGAGGAAATCAAAAAGCCAATGCATTATCTGAATATTAATATCCATGGTGTCACGGGAAGGGAGGTGGTTCCTCTAGAGGTTGGACAAAGGGAATTGCCGGCCCGAAAAATTTTTCGTGTTTTGGGGATTATTTGAATGGCCCATTCACCTTCCTTCCAGCAATAGGGTGGACACAGGGCTAGCCGGGCAACCCAGCCGAGTCTGTTCCATTGTCCAGAGTGATCTCCATCGATTTTCAAGGAAATCAAAGTACCTCTGGACATCTAGAATATTGATATCCTTTATCCTCCCATCAGGAAATCCAAATTACCAGCCAAAAATCAATTTGGACACCTCTGGGGACAGAAAACTGGTTTAGGTCCCGTACGGTTATTTAAGGTTAACCTGTGACCCTGTGGCCCCCAATCACAAATTCGTGCATGTGCGGGCATCGACAATACCCTCAACTGACAGCCACTCCTCCCCTTGGAGCCCAAAGCACTGATTAGGTTATCTACGTGCACCAGATATCTGTAGCCACCTAAAAATCGGTTTTGCAATCGTGGGCACAAATCAATAGATTTGTTCTATCGGGAGCACCAACAAGGCTCTTGCTCTCGCTGGATTCACTTGGAGAGAGTGATTTTCGTTTTAAAAATAGGGAGGTTGTTGGGTTTTGGAATAAAAGCCCTCTACAGTTTTTCCTTTTTTAGGAGGAGGACTAGATAGAGCAAAAGGGAAAGGAAGCACCAGGGAAAAAAGTCTGTAAGCTACTCACTTGCAGGGGTTTTGTGGAGGAACAGCCCCGTCTCCCAAGGCTCTGGGTCAGGGATTATTCTAAATAGAAAGACAAAAATAATTAGAGAAGCAGTTTGTCACAGTGTAAAGAGCGCAGACTTTGGAGTCAGATGTCATGGGTTCAAATCACGCCTCAACCAATTACCGGCTGTGTGACTTTGGACACGTCACTTCACTTCTCTGTGCCTCGGTTCCCTCATCGGTAAAGTGGGGATTAAGGCTATGAGCCCCGCGTTGGACAACCCGATTACCTTCTAACCTCTACCGCACTCAGAACAGTGCTTTGCACATAATAAGTCCTTAATAAATAATACTATATTAGATGGAATTATTATTCCAATGGAACTCGTGCAGCCATACCGTATCTGGGGCAGGTGGTTCATTCTGACCTCTCGGACTAAACTCGAGACAGCCCCCTTCGCACAGAGAAACTAAACCTACCGGCATCTGCCCACGACCCGAGTCAGGATCAACAAAACAAACTCCGAAAGAGCCAATGCCCCTACCCCCAGAGAGCAGTGAAAAGGTCAAAATAAGCCCCCTAACCTCACTCACCATGACCCGGCAAAACAGAGAGGAGGACGGGCACTGGTAAGATACTGAAACGGCAGCAACCGGGATAAGGCCCAACCTCCGTGGGCCTTATATAGAGAAGGGAAAGGCGGGACTTGCCCGCCTGGCAATGCCTTCATTGGGAGCAGCTGAGTAGTGGACCACCATTGGAGGGGACTGTGCCCGTGAGCGGCTCATTCTTTGCAGAACAAACACCGTTCCTGCTTGGCATATTGCGTGGGATGTGAAGGAGCGCTTCCTCGGCAAGGGGTGGTATGCAAAACCCAGTGGGGAAGGAACTAAAAGGAATCTCGGGTACTCCAAGGGACCCAGGGGATGGGAAATCTAGGGTACGGTCTAGCTGATTATTTAAAAAGAAGGAAAAATGAACTGAACTAAAAGTTTCCCGATCCAACATTCTGTCCCCATGAGGCGGGAATTAAATCAAATTTCTTTCGGTTTGGACAGTGAGGACCCAACGAGACTGGAACTGGGACCCTGCCGATTTTCAACTGTCCACCCCAAGAGGTGGACCCCGGGAAGAGTGCCCTAAATCACACAGGGAAATAAAATTGAATAAAACCCACGATGGCCCCCAAAAGAATAGAGGGGTTCAAAACATGCCTTAGAAACCTCAGAACCACAAAAGGAACCAAAATGAAAAAGTAACTGGCGTTTTGATTTCCTCTTAAATTTATTTAATTTAAGAGGAAATCAAAAAGCCAATGCATCATCTGAATATTAATATCCATGGTGTCCCGGGAAGGGAGGTCGTTCCTTTAGGGGATGGACAAAGGGAATTGCCGGCCCGAAAAATTTTCCGTGTTTTGGGGATTTTTTTGAATGGCCCATCCACCTTCCTTCCAGCACTGGGGTGGACACTCAATGAATACCATCGATGGCTTGATTGATCACCCATCTCCACTGAAGCCGCTACCACTCTGATCCAAACACTTACCATTTACCACCTTTTTAGTCATTTATTCTTTCACTTATTCAATTTTACTCATTGAACACTTACTGTGTGCAAAGCTCTGTACTCAGTGCTTGGAAAGTAGAATTCGGCAAAAGGTGGGAGCAATCCCTACCCAACAACGGGCTCACACTCCAGAAGGGGGAGACAGACAACAAAACAGAACAATTAGACCGGCACTAATAGCATCAAAATAGATAAATAGAATTCTATATATAAACACATCTTTAATAAAATAACTAGAATAACGAATATGTACAATTATACACAAGTGCTGTGAGGCAGGGATGGGGGTAGAGCAAACGGAGGGATTAGGGGCGAGGGGGAGGGGAGGAGGAACAGAGGAAAGGGGGGACTCAGTCTGGGAAGGCCTCCTGGAGGAGCTCAGCTATCAGTAGGGCTTTGAAGGAGGGGAGAGAACTTTTTTAGAAAAAGTATTTATTATTCACAATAATAATATTTCTTAAGCACTCATTATGCCCTATGCACCGTACTAAGTGCTAGGGGCGGGGGGGGGGTTACAAGCAAATCGGATTGGACACAGTTCCTGCGCCATATGAGGTTTACAGTCTTTATTCCCATTTTATGGTAGAGGTAACTGAGGCCCAAAGAATGATGATGATGATGATGGCATTTATTAAGCGCTTACTATGTGCAACACCCTGTTCTAAGCGCTGGGGAGGTTACAAGGTAATCAGGTTATCCCAAGGGGGGCTCACAGTCTTAATCCCCATTTTACAGATGAGGTAACTGAGGCACAGAGAAGTTAAGTGACTTGCCCAAAGTCACACAGCTGACAATTGGTAGAGCCAGGATTTGAACCCCTGACCTCTGACTCCAAAGCCCGTGCTCTTTCCACTGAGCCACGCAGATTCCTGAGATCCTACAAGAGGAGACTGGCAGAGAACGATGGCCAGTTCTTCTTCTGAGGGCTCCCATCCCGTGGGAGAAGAAGAAGCCTAGGAGGGCGAGGTGGCAACAGGACTGTCCTGGGGCTCCAGGTCTGAGGCAATGGGGCTGCCTTGGGACGTGCCATAGGTTCAGGTCTCTGAAGAATTGAGAGGATTCCGGCCCCAGACAGCCATGTGAGAGAAGCAGGTTCAGGGGGCCTGGCCTGAATCCCCATTTTTGCTCTGGCCGCCACCGAGAGGAAGGAGGCCAGGCGGGAGGTGGACTCTAACCCCAGGACTCGGGGATGATTGATGATGGACCGCGCTGGTTTCAAAACCCTACCTCATTTCCAGGTTGGGCCGCCTTTCCTTCAGCCAGCGGGGTCGGTAGGGAGTGGGGGCGCTGACAGTGGAGCGCCATTCGAGTCTGGGGGTGGGACGGGGAGGGGGAGACCCGCCTACCAGGGTAGAGCTTGGATAGTTTTAAATGCTGGGCTTGGGCACACTTCTGGTGAGGCATGGGTGCCCCAGGAGAGGTTTGGTATGGCATTCATCCATTCAATCGTATTTACTGAGCGCTTACTGTGTGCAGAGCACTGTGATAAGTGCTTGGGAATGGCACTTGGATTGGGGCCAGAACTGGGTTCCAGCCTGTCCATTTGATGCCATCGGAGGAGGAGGAGGGCCAGGTGGATGAGGACAGCTAATAACTGGTGGAGGAGGAGGGCCAGGACCAGGCAGAGAAGGCTGAGGCAGAGCCAGAGGAGGAGGACCAGAGCAGGCGGAAGGGGTGTGCCAGGACCGTGGGAGGAGGGGGGCAAGGACCTGACAGAGGAGGAGGGCCAGGGGTAGGCAGATGACGAGGGTCAGGACCAGGTAGAGAAGGAGGCCTAGGACCAGGGATAATAATAATAATAATGAGGGTATTTATTAAGCACTTACTATGTGCAAAGCACTGTTCTAAGCGCTGGGGGGGTTACAGGGTGATCAGGTTGCCCCTCGTGGGGCTCACAGTCTTCATCCCCATTTTACAGATGGAACTGAGGCCCAGAGAAGTGAAGTGACTTGCCCAAGGTCACACAGCTGACAAGCGGTGGAGTCGGGATTTGAACCCCTGACCTCTGACTCCAAAGCCCGGGCTCTTGCCACTGAACCACACTGCTTCTCTATACTGTACTATACTATACTGTAATATACTATATACTATCCTATTCCCAAGCGCTTAGTACACTGCTATACTTTAACCGCTCAATAAGTAAATACGATTGAATGAACGATACAGTTCCCAAAGCTTTATCTTCTGCCATAGAGAGCGCGGCGCATGCGCAGTCGAAGCCCGGGTGGGGTGCGCGTCCGGAGCCAGTGGGAGGGGGGAGGAGGAGGACAAGCGGGGCGCATGCACAGTCGGAGCCTCGGCGAGGGGAGGAGGGGGCCCTGCCCAGGAGAAGGCCGAGCATGCGCAGCCGGAGTGCGACACGGTGGGGGGGGGAGGGGGGAAGGGGGAGGGATGCCCGTTCCGGAGACCGCGGCGTATGCGCCGTCGAAGCCCGGGCCGGAGGAGAACGGAGCCCCCGCCCTGGAGACCGTATCACATGCGCAGTAAGAGCCCGGGCGGGAGGGGAAAGGGGGCCCGTCCGGGAGAGCGCGGCGCATGCGCAGTCAAAACCTGGGTGGGAGGGGGAAGGGAGGGAGCTCTGCGCATGCGCGCCCAGAGCCAGGGGGGCTTGGATTAAGGCCAGGGTCAGGTGCAGGACGAAGACCAGGACCAGGTGGAGGATGAGGGCCGGGGCCAGGAGGAGGAGGGAGGTGATAGTCAGGCACAGCAGGAGGACCAAGACCAGGGCGAGGAGGTGGTCCAGTACCAGGAGGAGTAGGTGGGCCAAGACCAGAGAGAGGTGGAGGATTACGACTAGATGGAGGAGCAGGGCCATAACCAGGTAGAGTACAAGGGACAGGACCAGATGGAGGAGGGAGTCCAGGGCTCGACAAAGGAGGAGGAAGGTCAGGACCAGGAGGAGAATGAGGGCACAGGATCAGGGAGAGACAGAGGGTCCGGACTAGGCAGAAGGGTAGGGTCAGGACCCGTCAGAGGAGGAGGAACGGTCAGAGGTGATAGATAGTACCATGGGACGGAGGTGGACTAGGACCAGGAGGAGGAATAGGGTCAAACCCAGACAGAGTAGTAGGAAATCGAGTGGCGGTAGTTCATCCAGAAAGCGAGAGGACAGATGAATGGACAAAGGAGAAATTAATGGTTCGTTTCCTTCCCCATCAGTATATACCATCACCATCAATCTAGAAGCAGAGCAGGGAAGAGTGGGAGAGTCCCTTCTTTTGACTGGTACCGACGGGAGGCCCCTCTTGGTGCTCCTCCTCCAGAGTAATCCCTCCGGGAAGAGGATAGATGGATGGATAATGAAAATAGAAAATAACGGCATGGTTCTTGTTCCCTCGCCATTACCATCAGTCTGGAAAATCTGTGGTTCTCCGAGCAAGACTTGAAATCCCTTTCACAGCATGAATCCCAACCGTAGACTCTCTGTCCCCCACCTCTCTCTCAGCCACCCCCCATCTCGGTTTTATGCATCCTCCTCCATCTTCCTTTCCTCTCTTTCTCTCCTCTCTGAATGCTTATCCACTGTGCCTCTAGCCGCTGTTTCCCCCTGGACTGTCAGCTCGTTAAGGGCAAGGAAACGAGTCTGCTCATTCTGATGGATTTTGCTCTCCTCAGCTCTTAGTACAGTGTGCTACACATAGTAACACCATCGATTGACTGATTGATTCGACAAATACTATCGATTGATTGATTTCTCTGACTTTCTTTCTCCTCTTTCCCTTCTCTCAGGCTCTTTCTCTGAGCCCCTTACCGTCTCCGCTGCCCTGGGAGGGGAAGTTGGAGGGTGAGGCAGGGGGAAGACAGGACTCCTCCCAGGTACCCGGGGTGTGGTAGAAGAGGAGGGCTGCTGACAGGGTAGGGCTGCTGACAGTGTAGGGATGCATCGGGTCTCACGTGGTTTTTGCCACCCACTTTTCAGAAACTGAAATTCTAAAGAACGACCCCTCGACCACGATCTGCACATTTCTCAGTTCCCACGCGAGAAGCCTGGAAGAGAATGACGGCCTGGGCTTGTTGTTAGTGCTCTCAGGCTGAGAGAGAATAGGAAGCCGGTGAGGACGAGGGCCGGAGCCAGGCCATAGGGAAAAGAAGCCACAAAACGGCGCGGACCATCAACCACCCCTTGGGACAACGACCTGTCTCAGGAGGCCGACATCTCCACACCGAGGGGCCATAAGTGGCGCAGACAATCAACTTTGGCCCGGGACCATTACCTGACATAGGACGGTGAGATCTCTCCTTCGAGGGGCCAAAGACTGGTGTGGCCTAAACCAGTCCTCAGGTTTGCTGTCTAGAGAACCCAGTATGGGCCAGACCCTCCCAGAAGTGGAGAGATCTCTTGCTCCAACCTGGGGCTCTGCCCCATGGTCAGGCATGACGGGAATTGGCTGAAGCTTCTGGGTGGGGGAGCGGTCCTGCACAGGGCAGGGTCAGCAGTGAGGAGGGAGGTTTCTGGGAAGTGATGGCTGGGAGAGTGGAGATATGCCCCCAACCAAACACTGAGGGGAACAGGGGCTGGCAGTTGTGGGTAGTTTTGCCCCCCCGCAAGGTGCCTCACAAGGGGTCTCCAAAACTCTCTGCCTCTTGCACCACAACTCCCATACTTGGGCTGGGGAGTGGAAATTCCCTGATGAACGAAGGTAGGTTGTTGCAGGGCCAATGGCTGGTTCTGGCACAGGGAGCCAGAGAAGGCAAGCAAGGGGCCTCCACGTCCCGGGCAAAGTGGGAAGACCGTTGCCTCTGAAAAGGGAGATCCATCCGGGCAGACTCATAGCCAGGCAGACTCGTGGCAGGGCAGACTAGACATTCCAAGCTGGGTTGGAATAATCAATCAATCAATCAGTCAATCAGTGGTGGGTTTTCTTGTGGTATCTGTTAAGCACTTATTCTGTGTCAAGTACTGTACTAAGCTCTGGAGTAGATACAGGCTTATCAGGTTGGACACGGTCCATGTCCCATTAGGGCTAAGTCTTAATCCCCCTTTTACAGATGCAGTAACTGAAGTACAGAAGTTAAGTGATTTTCCCAAGGACATACAGCATACACGTGGCAGAGCTGGGATTAGAACTCAGTTCCTTCTGACTCTCAGTCCCGTGCTCAATCCACTAGACCTAACAGCTTCTTTTCTTACTGTGTGCAGAACACTATATTAAGTGCATGGGCGAGTACAACAGAGTTGGTAGTCAGGTTCCCTGCCCACAGCCAACTGACATTCTAATGGGGTAGGCAGGCATATCAGTATTTACAGAATAATAAAGATCATTGATTGTTCAGTTGACTACATGCACATACAAAGATGCTGGGATGTGAGTGTAGGTAAGTCTGTAAGTGCTAAAGATGGTTGATGGGTTTATAATGACTGGGAATCAATCAGTGGTATTGATTGAACACTTACTGTGTGCAGCACACTGTACTAAATGATTTGGAGAGCGAGTAGTACAGTGGGGATTAAGACTGTGAGCTCCAAGTGGGAGCATGGACTGTGTGCAACCTGATTAGCTTGTATCTACCCCAGTGCTTGGCACATAGTAAGCACTTAACAAATATCATAAAAAAGTAAGCATTCGATAAATACCATTGACTGATTAATTGATTATTGTAGTTCATTGCTCCCAGTAGGTGCTCAATAAATGCTATTGAAGGATTGATTGATTGATAGATAGAGCCCTCATAATATTTGGAGCACCTCAGCTGTGTGCAGTGAGAATTCCTTTTGGCCCTGTTTGATTCATGCCTCCCACTTGTGTTTTCAGAGAAATACTATTTCTGTTTTCACTTTGAATCATTCCCAAAATTTTGATTCACAAGTGTCAGTGCCGTTCGTCTTAGCATACTCAATGAAAAATGTCACCTCTCTCAGGTGCTTCTGAATACCAGAAGTGAAGTGACTTGCCCAAAGTCACCCAGCAGACAAGTGGCAGAGCCGGAATTGGAACCCAGGTCCTCCTGATTCCCAGGCCTGGGCTCAATCCACTTTGCCTTGCTGCCTCTCTTGTTTGAGAGAAGACGATATAACAGAGTTGGTAAACACATCCCCTGCCCACAAGGAGCTTATAATCTAGAAGACTCCTGTCCACTCCCTAGGTGGTGGGAGACCAACACTAAAATAAATTACAGATAGGAGAACCTCCCCCACATCTCTATCCCAGCGCTTAGAACAGTGCTTGGCACATAGTAAGTGCTTAACAAGTACCATAATTATTACAGAAAGGTGCAGCTTGGGAAGTATAGCACCAGTTCCCCAGACCCCACTGTGGAAGGCGGGGAGGGGGAGTGCTAGGGTGGGGGGCTCGGGAGGGTACCTGCGTTGTGCTGGTTCTTCCCACTATTACTATTCCGCTACTAGATGTTTTCACCCAAGACAAAAGAGGCCCCAGAAAACCCCTCCAAAGGCCTGTCTCTGTCCAGCAGCTCAAAACCAAGGCAGGGCCCATCAGAATTTCTTTTCTATCATGGGCTGGGGTTTCTGCCCGCCCCAGCCCTTCCTTCTGGACTGCCCCCTCCCCGCCAGCCTCAAACTCAGCCTGGGTCTTGGGGCCAGCCTGACCCCAGGAGCATATTCCTGCTGCTCCTCTTTATCAGCAATTGTAGTATGCCCTGAACCTGAATGTTCAAGAATTAGCATGGCCTAGTTGATATAGAGCATGGAGCTGGGAGTCAGAAGGACCTGGATTCTAATTCCGGCTCTGCACTTGCCTGCTGTGGGACCTTGGGCAAGTCACTTAACTTCTCTGTACTTCAGTTACCCCATCTGAAAAGTGGGGATTAAGACTGTGAGCACTCAACATGTCCAAGACTGAACTCCTTGTCTTCCCTCCCAAACCCTGCCCTCTCCCTGACTCTCCCTCTCTCTTCCTCACCATCACCTCTCCCCCTACTACCTCACCGCCCTTCTCTCCTTCTACAGCCCAGCCCGCACCCTCCGCTCCTCCACCGCTAATCTCCTCACCGTACCTCGTTCTCGCCTGTCCCACCATCGACCCCCGGCCCACGTCATCCCCCGGGCCTGGAATGCCCTCCCTCTGCCCATCCACCAAGCTAGCTCTCTTCCTCCCTTCAAGGCCCTACTGAGAGCTCACCTCCTCCAGGAGGCCTTCCCAGACTGAGCCCCTTCCTTCCTCTCCCCCTCGTCCCCCTTTCCATCCCCCCCATCTTACCTCCTTCCCTTCCCCACAGCACCTGTATATATGTATATATGTTTGTACATATTTATTACTCTATTTATTTATTTATTTATTTTACTTGTACATATCTATTCTATTTATTTTATTTTGTTAGTATGTTTGGTTTTGTTCTCTGTCTCCCCCTTTTAGACTGTGAGCCCACTGTTGGGTAGGGACTGTCTCTATATGTTGCCAATTTGTACTTCCCAAGCGCTTAGTACAGTACTCTGCACATAGTAAGCGCTCAATAAATACGATTGATGATGATGACAAGGGACGTGAGATATTATTGCTGATGTATGTTAGATAATTAAAAGGCCAAGAGAATAGCAAAAGGAAGTCAGCCGGTGCCTTATTGATTATATTAAGGCCTTTGACTGTGTGGATCACAAGAAACCCGGGAGCACATTGAGGAAAATGGGCAGACTGAACCATTTAATTGCATTAATGCAGAACCTGGATGACAAACAGGTGGCTACAATAAGAACAGAATATGGAGAAACAGATTGGTTTCCCACTAGTAAGGTTGTAAAACAAGGATGTATCTTATCAGAGATGCAGCATGGCTCAGTGGAAACAGCACAGGACTTGGGAGTCAGAGGTCGTGGATTCTAATCCTGGCTCTGCCTCTTGTCAGCTGTGTGACTTTGGGCAAGTCACTTAACTTCTCTGAGCATCAGTTCCCTCATCTGTAAAATGGGGATTAAGAATGTGAGCCCTACATTGTACAACTTGATTACTCTGTACCCCGCTAGCGCTTAGAACAGTGTTCAGCACATAGTAAGCACTTAAAATACCATCGTTATTATTATTATTATCATTATTATTGCCTTATCTGTTCATCCTTTACACCCAATACCTAATGAGAGAAGCCGGATTAAATGAAGACAAACAGGGAGTAAAGATTGGAGGAAGGAATATATACAACCTTCATTATGCTGATGATACAACCCTACTAGGAGAAAGTGAAGAAGATTTGAAGGGCTGATTATTAAAAGTAAGGACATGAGCAAAAAGATGGAACTATATTTGAATGTCAAGGAAACAAAGATCATGACAACAGGAAGTTTTAACACTTTGTAGTGGACAGAGAGAAGTTTGAAATCTTTGACAGTTTTTTCTCTCATGGGATCGATCATCAATAATAAAGAAACTAGTAGCCAAGAAATACGCCGAAGATTAATATTAGGAAGACTTGCTATGAAGAACCCGGAAAAAGTCATGAAATGTGCTGATGTAACAACTGCCACAAAAATACAAATTGTCAACTCTGTGCTGTTTCCAGTAGCACTGTATTGATCTGAAAGCTGGACAGTGAAAAAATAGTATAGAAAGAACATCAATTCTTTTGAAATGTGCTGTTTAACAAGGCTTTTGTGAATACCAATGTACTGCCCGAAAAACAAGTAAATCGATTTGGGAGCAAATTAAATCAAAGTGGTCTTTGGAAGGCCACATGACTCGACATAGCATGTTTTGGATTCATAATCAGGGGGACTAATTCTCTGGAGAAGACACTAATACTAGGAAAAGTCCAGTGAAAGCATGGAAGAGGCAGACCAGCAGCTAGATGGATAGAGACCAAAACAACAATAATGGAAGAACCATGAGAAAGGTTCCAGATTATGGCAGAGGACAAGACACTCTGGAGAAAGTATGTCCATGGAGTCGCTATGAATCAGAAATGACTTGATGGCACTTAATAATAAAATGGCAAGAGGGAGATCATTGGTGACCTTTGAGAGGGACGTTTTTGGAGATTGGAGAGGATGGAAGCCCATCTGGAGGAGAGTAAAGAGACTTGGAGGAGAGGAACTTGGGACAGCCGGCATAGTCAACTTACACAAGGAGTCTGGAGAGGACAGGTAGGAGTGGGATGGAGCAGAAGTGGAGGGAGCCATTGAGTCAAGGGAAGGATTTTTTAGGGAAGGGGAGAGTTGGGCGTGGTTGAAAACAGTGGGGAAGAAGCCATTGGAGAGCGAATAGTTGAAGATTGCTGTTAGGGAGGGAAGAAGGCAGGGGACAGGTGTTTTGATGAGGTGCCAAGGAATAGGGTCAGATGTGGAGGTGGAGGTGGTAGGTTTGGAAAGATGGCAGGGGATCTCCTGTAGGGACAGTGCTGGGGACGATGGGAAAATTGAAGAAGGGGCAGGAGGGGAGAGGGACCAGGGAGGTGCAGGGGAGAATTTAGGGAAATCATGCCTGGTAGTGTCAATTTTCTCAATAGAGTAGGTGGTTGGGTCATTTGGAACAAGGGAATGGGATGGTGGAAGGATAGGGGGTTTGAGGAGGGAATTAAACATCTGGAACAATTCTGTCCCCACAGCTCTCTGTCCCTGCAGCTCTGTCCCCCAGGCTCTCGATCCCTCATCTCTCGCATCTCTGGCCCCAGCAGTTTGTTCCCCAGCACTCTGCCACCCAGCTCCCTCTCTCAAGCTCTCTGAACCTCAGCTCTCTGCCTCTCTAGCCCTCAGGTTTCTGCTGTCTGCCCCTCAGCTTTCTGCCCCCCTCCCCCCACGGCTTTCTGTTCTCCACCCTTAGCTCTCAACTCTGTATCCTCCAGCACAAAGACCTCCCGCAACACCCCCAGCTCTCTGTCTCCTCAGGTCTGTCCTCCCAGCTCTTTGTCCCCCCAGCTCCCCATCCCCCCAGTTCCCCTTCCCCTCAGCTCCCCTTCTCCTCAGCTCTCTGACCCTCACCTCTTTGTCCCTCAGCTCCTTGTCCCTTAGCTTATTGCACTGTACCCCTCAGCTCTCGGTCCTCTGACTCTAAGCTCTCAGACCTCTGGCCTCAGCTCTCAGATTGCTGACCTTCAGCTCTAAGGCCGCTGACCCTCCACTCCCAGGCCACTGCACTTCAACTCTCAGGCCTCAGTCCCTCAGCTCTCTGTCCCCCCCAGTTCTCTGTCCCCCAGGTCTCTGTCCCACTGCCTCTCTGCCTCTCTGTCCCTCTGCTCTCTTGGCCTCAGGTTGCTCTCTGCCCCTCAGCTTTCTACCCTATACCCCTAAGCTCTCTGCCCTCTGCCCCTCAGCTCTTTGCTCGTTGCCCTTCTGCTCTCTATTGTTCTTCTCTCTGCCTTTTGGTTCTCTGCTCTTTCTCTTCCTTGGCCCATTGCTCCAGTCCCTCGGCTACCTACCCACCGGCTCTCCACTCCCTGGGCCCGGCACCCCTTGTCCCTGACCCGCAGGTCCCTGCACCCCAACTCTGTAACCCATAGCTCTGGCCCCCATCTCTGCCCCTTTCTCTCTGCCCATAAGCTTCCTGCTCTCTGCTCCTCTGCTTTCTGCCCTCTATTCCTCAAATCTCTGGCCCTCAGCTCTCTTCTTTCGGCCCTTCAGCAGTTAGCCCCCGGCTTCTCAACTTCCCGCCCCTCAGTTCCTCAGGTCTCTGCCCCTAAGCTCTCAGATCTCTGCTCCTCTGCTCTCTGCCCTTCCATTCTCTCATTCTTCTCTCTAACCTTCTGTTGTCTGCTCCCTCCGCATAAACTCCCTGACCCTTGGCTCACTGCCCCCGTGTTCCTGCCCCCCTGGTACCTGTTCCACAAGTCCCTGCCCCCAGCTCTCTGCTCCTCAGCTCCCTGACCCTAATGTTTTTGACCCTCTGCCCCTCGGCTCTCTGCTGTCTGCCTCTCAGCTCTCTGCACTCTGCCCCTCAGCTCTCTGTCCCCTGGTTGATGCTCCATAGTTCTCGACCCTCAACTATATGGTCTCAGCACCACAGCTCTCTGCTCTCCCTCACCTCACCTCCCTTCTTTCCCTCTACAGCCCAGCCCTCACCCTCCACTCCTCTGCCACTAACTTCCTCACCGTGCCTCGTTCTCGCCTTTTCCGCCATCGACCCCTGCCCCATGTTCTTCGCCTGGCCTGGAATGCCCTCCCTCCACACACCCTCAAAACTAGCTCTCTTCTGCCCTTCAAAGCCCTACTGAGAGCTCACCTCCTCCAGGAGGACTTCCTCTCCTCCTCCCCATTCCCTCCCTTCTGCCCTTCCCCCTTCCCCCCCGCCCCGGCACAGCACTTGTATATATCTGTACAGATACATTACTCTATTAATTTTACTTGTACATATTTACTACTCTGATCGTTTTGTTAATGATATGCATATAGCTGTAATTCTATTTCTTTCGACAGTTTTCACACCTGCAATATATTTTGTTTTGTTGTCTGTCTTCACCTACTAGACTGTGAGCCCGTTGTTGGGTAGGGACCGTCTCTATATGTTGCTGACTTGTACTTCCCAAGCGCTTAGTACAGTGCTCTGCACACAGTAAGCGCTCAATAAATACGATTGAATCAATGAATGAATGTTTTCTCCCCCTCAACTTTCTGCTGTGCTTCTCAGGTCTCTGGCCTCTGGCCTCTGCCTCTTTGCCTGTCAGCTCTGCCCCTCAATTCTCTCTCCCGCAGCTTTCTGCTCTCTGCCCCACAGATTTGGCTCTCTTCCTCTCAGCTGTCTGGCTTCTGCCCCTCAGCTGTCCGGCTTCTGCTTCTCAGCTCTCTGCTCTCCATCCCCTTAGCTCACTGCTCTCGTCCCCTCAACTCTCTGCTCTCTCACCATCAGTTCTGTTTTCTCACCCTCAGCTCTCTGTTCTCCATCCCCTTAGCTCACTGCTCTTCTCCCCTCAACTCTCTGCTCTCTCACCCTCAGCTCTCTGCTCTCTGCCCCCAGCACTCTGTCTCCCAGCACTCTGTCCCGGAGAACTCTGCCACCAAGCTCTCCATCCCCCAGCTCTCTACCAGTCAATTCGGCCACCCTAGTCCCTGCCCTGTAATGCTCTGCCTCCCAAAGTTCTGTGCTCTATGACCCTTCCAGCTCTCTGCTCTCTAGCCCCCGACAGCTCTCCTCTCTCTGATCCACCCCCACTCTATGATTTCTGATCGCCTTCAGTTCTTTGCTTTCTGCTTCCAGTTGGTTTGGACCCAAAGGTCCCTGCTCTCTGCCCCCCGCTCACTTTTCTCTGTCCCACCAGCTCTCTTTTCTCCGCCTCCCAGCTCTCTGCTCTCTGCCCCTCAGCCCCACATTGCTCTGCTCGCTGTCCCTCAATCCCTCTGCCCCCTGCCCTCCGGCTCTCTATTCCCTACCTCTCAGCTCTCTGCTCCCTTTGCCTCAGCTCTCTGTTCCCTTAACGTCAGCGCTCTACTTCCTGCCCCTTATCTCTCTGCCCCCCATGCTCTCTGTCACCCCTGCTCCCTGCATCCCGGCTCTCTGCCACCTTATTCTCTGCCCGGCCTCGTCTCTGCCCCCGGCTCTCTGCCCTGGGGTCCTTGCCCTTGAGGACCTTGTCCCCAAGATCCCTTCCCCACAAGTCTCTGTCCCCTGATCTCTGCTCCCCTGCTATCTGCCCATTGCCCTATGCTCGACTTCCTGCACCTAGGTTTCTGCTTCCTGCCCCTAAGATCTCTTCTATCACCCCGTGAACCAGACTCTGCCCTCCTGGCCTCAGGCTCTCTATTCTGTGAACCCCAGCTCTCTGTTCTCCCCCCAGGACTGCACAGCATTCTCAAGAAGCATGGCTCAGTGGAAAAAGCACGGGCTTGGGAGTCAGAGGTCATGGGGTCAAATCCCGGATCTGCCAATTGTCAGCTTTGTGCTCTGGGCAAGTCACTTAACTTCTCTGTGCCTCGGCTACCTCATCGGTAAAATGGGGATGAAGACTGTGAACCCCACATGGGACAATCTGATCACCTTGTATCCTCCCCAGCGCTTAAAATAGTGCTTTGCACATAATAAGCACTTTAAAAATGTCATTATAATAATTATTATTATTCTGCTCTCTGCCCCTCATCACTGTGCCCCTCAGGTCTCAGTCCCTCTGTTCCTCACTTCCTCTCCCACTCAGCTTTCTTTTCTTCCCACACTCAGCTCTCTGCCCTCCATGCTCTCTGCCACCAGCCACCCACCCAACACACATGCAAACGGGTCTCTGCCCTCTTGCTAGCTGCACATTGCCCTCTTCTCCACTCACTGCAGCTCAGCTTTCTGCTCCCTACCACCCCGGCCTCTGACCCCCGGTCTCTGCCCCCCGATCTCTAGCTCTCTGTTCATTGGCCCTCAGCTCTCTATTCTCTGTTTCCAAGGTCTATGCATATCTCTCCTCTGCCCTCTAGATCACTCCTATCTTCCTCTCTTCTCGGCCCTCTAGGTCTCATCACCCTGCCCTTTAGGTCTCCACTCTGCCCTCTAGGTCTCTGCTATCTGCCCCTATCTATCTGCTTTGTGGCCCCCGGTGTTCTGCTCTCTGCCCCCCAGCTCTCTATTCTCTACCCCCCCCCCAGCTATCTAATCTCTACCACTAGGCTCTCTAGTCTCTGCCCTGCATGTCTGTGCACTCTCCCCCTCAGCTCTCTACATGCTACCCCTAGACTCTCTGCTCACTTCCCCTCAGTTTTCTACTTGCTGTCCCTCAGAAATCCATGCTCCCTGCTCGTTGCTCCTCAAAGATCTATGACCCTCAGTTCACTAAGCCATGCTGTTTTGATCTCTGCCCAGCAGCTCTCTGCCCCCGAGCTTTCTTCCCTCTGTCCCCCAGCTTTTTTCCCCTCTATGCCCCAGCTCTCTGCCCTCTGTCCCCCAGCTCTTTGCCTTCTTTCCCACAGCTCTCTCCCCTTTACCCCCAGCTCTCTGCCCTGTGCCCCTACGTTCTCTGCCCATTCCAGGCTCTCTGCTCTCTGCCCACTCCCTGCTCTCTGCTCTCTGCCCACCCCAGGCTCTACGTTCTTTGCCCCCAGTTCTCCACTCTTTCCACCATGCCCCTCAGTTTCCTACTCCTTAGCTTTCTGGATACCCAGTTATTACCCCTTGCTCTCGTTCCGTGAGTTCACGATCTGTGAGATCTTTGTCTCTCAGCTATGTATCCTCAGCTCTCTGCCCCCCTGCTATCTAGCCCCCCCACTCTCTATTCTTTGCACAATTCCTCCCAGTTATCTGCTCATTGCCCCAAGTTATTTGCTCATTCCTCCCCATTTATCTGCTCATTGCCCCCGAGTTGTATGCTTATTGCCCTCCAACTCTCTTCTGTCTGCCCACCAGATCTCTTCTTTGTTTTCCAGCTCTCTGCTTTGTACCCAAGCTCTCTGCTCTGTCCCGCAGCTCTCTGCTTTCTGGCCCACCATTCCTCTGTCCCCATCTCTCGGCCCCCAAGCTCTCTGCCCCCGAGCTGTCCATCCTTTTCCCCTAAGCTCTCTGGCCTCTGCCTTTCAACTCACAGGTGTCTGCCCTTCAACTCTCAGACCTTTGCCCTTCAAATCTCTGGCCCCTGCACCTCAGCTTTCTAGTCTCTGCCCCTCGGCTCTCTGCACCTCAGCTCTCTGCCCTTTCCCTTCAGCTTTCTACCCCTCAGCTCTCTGCTCTCTACCCCCCAGTTCTCTGGCCTATGTCAATCAGCTTTCTGTACTCTGCCTCACTGACCCTCAGCTCTCTGCCCTTCCATTCTATGACCGCTGCCCTTCAGCTCTCTGGGCTCTGCCACTCTTTCCTTTTGGTGCTGCCCCTCAGTTCTTTGGCATCTGTCCCTCAGGACTCACCTCTCTGCCGATCAACTCTCTGCATCTCATTCATTCATTCATTCATTCATTCATTCAATCAATCATATTTATTAAGCAATTACTGTGTGCAGAGCACTGTACTAAGCGCTTGGGAAGTACATGCTGGCAACATATAGAGACAGTCCCTACCCAACAGTGGGCTCACTGTCTAGAAGGGGGAGAAGAGAACCAAACAAAACATATTAACACAATAAAATAAATAGACTAGATATGTACAAGTAAAATAAATAAATGAATAGAGGAATAAATACGCACAAAGATATATACATATGTACAGGCTGCTGTGGGGAGGGGAAGGAGGTAAGGCGGGGGGATGGGGAGGGGGAGAAGAGGGAGAGGAATTAGGGGGAACAGTCTGGGAAGGCCTCCTGGAGGGGGGTGAGCTCTCAGTAGGGCTTTGAAGGGAGGAAGAGAGCTAGCTTGGCAGATGTGCAGAGGGAGGGCATTCCAGGCCAGGGGGATGATGTGGGCCGGGGGTCGAAGGTGGAAGAGATGAGAACAAGGCACGGTGAGGAGATTAGCAGCCGAGGAGCGGAGGGTGCAGGCTGGGCCGTAGAATGAGAGAAGGGAGGTAAGGTAGGAGGGGGCGAGGTGATGGAGAGCCTTGACAAGCCACCCAACTACTCCGTGCCTCATTTACCTCATCTGTAAAATGGGGATTGAGACCGTGAGGCCCACATGGGACAACCCAGTGCTTAGAACTTTGCATGTCACATCAAAAGCGCTCAACAAATACCATAATGCACATCTACCCAGTGCTTAGAACAGTGCATGTCACATCAAAAGCGCTCAACAAATACCATAATAATAATAATACAGTTATAATAATAATAATAATAATATTATTATTATAACTGTATTATTATTATTATTAGATCTCTTGTCTGCCCTCCAACTCTCCATTCTCTGCCCCACAGCTCTCTGCCCTCTCTGATCTCCAATCTCTCTCCTTCAGCTTTTTGCTCTTTGCCCCTCTGCTCCCTGACCCCGGGTCTCTGCCTCTCTGCTACTTGCTTCCCTGGTCTCTGCTCCTCTGATCACTGACAAATTCCCCCCTACTCTCTGATTCATGCCCCTCAGTTCTCTTTTGCCTCCCCTCAGCACGTTACTCCCTGCCCCTCAGCTCTCTGCTCTCTAACCCCTGTCAACTCTCTGGTTTCTGCCCCTCCCTCTCAACCCCCTACCCAACCCCACCCCTGCGTGGTCTCTGTCTTCTGCCTCCACGATCTCTGCTCCTCGGCTCTCTGCTCTCTGCCCTTTAGCTCTCCTGTCTCTAGTGCTCTGCTCTCCAGCCCTCAGCTCTCTGCTCTCTGCCCCTCAGATCTCTGCTCTCTAGCCCTGAGCTTTCTGCCCCTCGGTTCTCTGTCCCTCTTCTCAGCTCTCTGTCCCTCAGTTCTCTGTCCCTTATATCTTCATTCATTTTCATTCAATCGTATTTACTGAGCACTTACTGTTTGCAGAGCACTGTACTAAGTGCTTGGGAAGTACAAGTTGGCAACATATAGAGATGGTCCCTACCCAACAGTGGGCTCACAGTTTAGAAGGGGGAGACAGACAACAAAACAAAACACATTAACAAAATAAAATAAATAGAATAGTAAATATGTACAAGTAAAATAGAGTAATAAATATGTACAAACATATATACAGGTTGTGTGGGGAGGGGCAGGAGGTAAGGCAGGGGTGATGGGGAGGGGAAGGAGGGTGAGAGGAATGCTCCTTGCCCTTAGGCTCTTTGTTCTTTGCCCCTCACCCCAGCTCTCTGCCCCATTGCTTCTGCTCCCGTGTTCTCTGACCATTCCACCCCCAACTCTTTGATCCATTCCCCTCAGTTCTCTGTATTCCCCATTCAGCACTCTGCTCCCTGTCTCTCAGTTCTCTGCTTCCTGCACGACAGATTTAGATTTGTAAATAAGTGAGTCATAATATATAATTTCAATATATGTACATAAGAGCTGTTGTTTTGGGGATGGGACAAATATCAAATGTTCAAAGGTCACAGATCCAAGTGCATAGAGGAGGCAGAAGGAAGACTGAGGCAGGGAAAAAAGAGCTTAGTCCGGGAAGGCCTCTTGGAGGAGATGTGACTTAAACTGTACTTTGAAGGTGGAGAAAGTGGTGGCTAGATGTGTATGAACTGGGGCAATGTCCCAGGCTAGGGAGAAGATGTGGGAAAGGGGTTGTCATCATGATAAACAAGATTGGGGCACAGTGAGTAAACTGGCTCTACAGGAGTGTGTGGCTGAGCTGTTGTAGGCGAACAGTGAGGTGAGGTAGGATGGGGAGAGCTGATCGAGTGTTTTAAAGCAAATGGTAAGGAGTTTCTGTTTGATCTAGCAGTGGATGGGCAGCCATTGAAGGTTCTTGAGGACTAGAGAGACATGGATTGAACGAAAGCTTTTGTTAAAAAATAATCCGTGCAGCAGAGCTAAGTATGGATTGGAGTGGGGAGACACAGGAGGGCACGAGGTCAGTGAGGAGACAGATGCAGTAGTCAAGTGATTAAATCAGCATGGTAGCAGTTTGAATGGAGAGGAAAGGCAATGTTGTGAAGGTAGAACCAACAGGATTTGATGACACTGAATTTGGTGGAATGAGAGACATGAGTCGAGGACAGTACCAAGGTTACAGGCTCGTGAGATAGGGTGGATAATGGTATTGCCAACACAGATGGGAAAGAAAGCGTTAGGACACGGTTTGGGTGGGAACATATGGAGTTCGGTTTTGGACATGTTTACTTTGAGGTGTCAGCAGAACTCCACATTCTTCGCTCTCGTGCTCAAGCCGCATAGCACTTGCTGGTGGAAATCTAAATATCAGGCTGAATTTGTCCACTTCAAGTTTGTCATTTAATGTTTTAACTGTGCACTCTCCTCTGCCCCGCGAAACTATTCCTCCACCCTTATTGACAGCCAAGCCCATTGCCCTTGCCAGTAGTTTCAGATATTCCTCAGGCCCCTTTGCCCTCGCCTCTCCCTTCCCTTGTGCCCAATGAACTGGCCACCTACTTCATTCAGAAAATTGACACTATCAGTCATGAGCTTCCTAAAGATCGCCCCTGATCCTCCTCAGTCCCTCCCCATTCTAGCCCCCTCTTCAACTCTCCCATCCTTCCCAGCAGTATCCCTAAATAAGATCTCCTGCCTCCTCTCAAAAGCCACTCCCTCCACCTGCGCATCTAACCCCATTCCTTCTCACCTTACCAAAACATGTGCCCCCTCCCTTCTTCACTTCCTAGCAGCTATCTTCCTAACTGTTCGCTCTCCAATGGCTTCTTCCTCACTCCTTTCAAACGTACCCATGTCTCCCCCATTCTTAAAAAAACCCTACCTTGACCCCACGGCTCCCTCCAGTTATCACCCCATTTCCCTCCTATCATTCCTCTCCAAACTCCTTGAGTGAGTTGTCTACACCCATTGTCTCAAACTCCTCTCCTCCAATTCTCTCCTTGACCCCCTTCAATCTGACTTCCATCCCCTTCACTCCACAGAAACAGCCCTCTCGAAGGACACAAATCATCTCCTTCTTTCCAAATCCAATGGTCTGCACTCCATCCTAATGCTTCTCGACCTCTCAGCTGTCTTAGACACTGTAGACCACCCCCTTCTCCTGGAAACCTTGGCTTCACTGATACTGTCCTCTCCTGGTTCCCCTCATCTCTCTGGCTATTCATTCTGAGTCTCCTTAGCAGGCTTCTCCTCTGCCTCCCACCCTCAAACTGTGGGGGACCCCCAAGGTTCAGTTCTGGGTCCCCTTCTATTCTCCATCTAAACCCACTCCCTTGGAAAACTCATTCATTCCCATGGCTACAACTACCACCTCTATTCATTCAATCATAATTATTGACCGCTTACTATATGCAGAGCACTAAACTAAGCGCTTGGGAAGTACAAGTTGGCAACATATAGACACGGTCCCTACCTAACAACGGGCTCACAGTCTAGAGAAGCAGCGTGGGTCAGTGGAAAGAGCACGCGCTTGGGACTCAGAGGTCATGGGTTCTAATCTCAGCTCCACCACATTTCTGCTGTGTGACCTTGGGCAAGTCACTTAACTTCTCTGAGCCTCAGTTACCTCATCTGTAAAATGAGGACTAAGAGTGTGAGCCCCACGTGTGGCAACCTGATCACCTTGTATCCCCCCTCCCCCAGCACTTGGAACAATGCTTTGCATATTCCAAGCGCTTACCAAATGCCAACATCATTAGAAGGGGGAGACAGGTAACAAAACAAAACATGTAGACAGGTGTCAAAATCGTCAGAATAAATACAATTATAGCTATATAATGATTATGGCATTTAATCAGCGCTTGCGCATCATTAACAAAATAAATAGAATAGTAAATATGTACAAGTAAAATAAATAGAGTAATAAATCTGTACGAAAGTATACAAGTACTTTGGGGAGGGGACGGAGGTAGGGCTGAGAGGGGGAATGGGGAGGAGGAGAAGAAAACAGGGGGCCCAGTCTGGAAAGACCTCCTAGCAGATGTGAGCTCTCAGTAAGGCTTTGAAGGGAGGGAGAAAGAGAGCTACTGTGGTGGATGTGTGGAGGGAGGGCATTCCAGGCCAGGGGAAGGAAATGGGCCGGCGGTCGATGGCAGGACAGGCGAGAACGAGGCACAGTGAAGAGATTCGTTACACAGTAGCGGAGGGTGTGGACTGGGCTGTAGAAAGAGAGAAGGGAGGTGAGGTAGGAGTGGGCGAGGTGATGGAGAGACTTGCAGCAGATACTCAGAAGTTTTTCCTGATTCGTAAGTTGACAGGCCACCACTGGAGATTTTTGAGGAGGGGAATGACAAGCTCAGATCGTTTCTCTACAAAGATAATCCGGGCAGCAGAGTGAAGTATAGACTGAAGTGGGGAGAGACAGGAGGATGGGAGATCAGAGAGGAGGCTGATGCAGTAATCCAGTCGGGATAGGGTAAGAGATTGAACCAGCAAGGTAGCAGTTTGGATGGAGAGGAAAGGGCGGTTCTTCTCGGTGCTGTGGAGGTGAGACTGGCAGGTTGTGGTGATAGATTGAATGTGTGGGGTGAATGGGAGAGCGGAGTCGAGGATGACACCCAGGTTGTGGGCTTGTGAGACAGGAAGTATGGCAGTGCCGTCTAAGGTGACGGAAAAGTCAGGGGGAGAACAGGATTTGGGAAGGAAGATAAGAAGTTCAGTCTTGGACAGACTGAGTTTAAGATGGCGGGCAGACATTCAGATGGAGATGTCCTGAAGCCAGGAGGAGATACTAGCCTGGAGGGAGGGAGAGAGAGCAGGGGCAGAGATGTAGATTTGGGTGTCATCAGCGTAGAGATGATAGTTGAAGCCGTGCGAGTGATTGAGTTCACCGAGGGAGTGAGTGTAGATAGAGAACAGAAGGGGACCAAGAACTGACCCTTGAGGAACCCCTACAGTAAGGGAATGTGAGGAGGAGGAGGAGCCCACAAAGGAAACTGAGAATGAACGTCCGGAGAGATAGAAGGAGAACCAGGAGAGGACAGAGTCTGTGAAGTCAAGGTTGGTTAGTGTAATGAGGAGAAGGGGATGATCCACAGTGTCGAAGGCAGCTGAGAGTTCTAGGAGGATTACGATTGAGTAGGCGCCATTGGATTCGGCAAGAAGGTGGTCATTGGTGACTTTTGAGAGGGCAGTTTCGGTGGAGTGTAGGGGTTGTAAGCCAAATTGGAGGAGGTCTAGGAGATTGTTGGAGTTGAGGAATTCGAGTCAGCGAGTGTAGACGACTTGTTCTAGGAGTTTGGAAAGGAAGAGTAAGAGGGATATAAGGTGGTAACTAGAAGGGCCAGTGGGGTCGAGAGAGAGGGTTTTTTAGGTTAGGAGAGACGAGCATGTTTGAAGGCAGCGGGGAAGGAACCAGTGGAGAGTGAGCGGTTGAAGATGGAAGCTAAGGAGGGTAAGAGGGAAGGGGCCAGAGTTTTCATAAGATGAAAGGGAATGGGGTCCGAAACACAGGTGGATGGAGTAGCAGTTGAGAGGACTGGCACAGGGGCTGTGGTTAGAGCCCAGGTGCCTCTTCTGACAATGACACAGGTGCTGTGGACAGATCCTGGGTGCCTCTTTCTGCATTGGAACAGGGAAGGTGAGCAGATCCTAGGTGCTTCTTCTTGCATTGGAACAGGGAATGTGGGCAGATCCTGGGTGCCTCTTCTGACAGATCCACGGGGCCTGTTGGCAGTGCCTTGGTGCCTCTTCTGGCATTTACAAGGGCGCTATGGACAGAGCACAGGCACCTCTTCTGGCATAGTTTCAGGAAATGTGAGCAGTGGCTGGATGCTTCTTCTGGCATTGACACGAGGTCTGTGGGAAGGACCTGGGCTCCTCCTCTGGCATTGACACAGGTCCCGTAGGACACCCTGGGTGCCTCTTCAGGCATTGATTCATGGACTGTGGGATGAGCCTGGGTGCTAATGCTGGCATTGACACAGTGACTGGAGGCAGAACCTGGACGCATCTTATGCCACTGACACAGGGACTGTTGGCAGAGTGTGTGTGCGCCCTTTCTGGCATTGACACAAGAACTATAGGCAGATCCTGGATGTCTCACCTGGCATTGACAAAGGGATTGTGACAGAGCAGGGGCACTTCTTCTGGCATAGTCGTAGAGGCTGTGGGCAGCACCTGAGGACTTCTTCTGGCATTAACAAGGGGGTTGTGGGCAGAGCTTAGGTGCCCCTCCTGACCTTGACTCATGGACTGTGGGAAAAACCTGAATGCCTCTTCTGGGATTGAAACAAGAGCTGTGGACAGAATCTAGACACCTCTTTTGGCATAGTTTTAGGGGCTGTGGGCAGTGCTTGGATGTTTCTTCTGAACACTGACATGAGTACTGTGGGCAGAGGCTGAGTGCCTTCTCTAGCGTTGACACAATCCATGTGTCAACTCCGGAAGAGACAGGTAGGCTCTTCCCAGAACCCCGGAGGCTCTGCCCGAAGAGATGTCTGGGCTCTGCTCACAGTTCCTGTCTCAGTGCATGAAAAAGACACCCAGGCTCTGCATACAGCCCCTGTGTTAATGCCAAAAGAAGCATCTAAGCTCTCCCCACACTCCCTGTTTCAAAGCCAGAAGAAGCCACAGGCTTTGATACAGTAAATCAATAATATTTATTGAGCACTTACCTTGTGCCATGCACTATACTAAGCGCTTGGGAAAGTACAAAATAAAATCAGACACATTCCTTGCCCACAATGAGCTCACAGTCTAGAAGGGAAGACAGACATTAAATATAAATAAATGGATAAATAAAGAAATTACAGATATAAACATATGTGCTATGGGGAAGGGAGGGTGGATGATTGAAGGAGCGAGTATGAGTGGCACAAAAGGTAGTGGGAGAAGAGGAGAGGAGAGCCCAGTCAGGGAAGGCTTCCTGGAGGAGATGTCCAGGCTTTGAACATGGCTTTGAAATGAGGTAGAGCAAATGAACTCTGCCTCCCTCTGATATGAGGTGGGGGGGGGGGGGGGCATTCTAGGCCAGAAGTAGGATGTGGGTGAGAAATCGGTGGCGAGATAGATGAGATCAAAGTACAGTGAGAAGTTTAGGACCAGAGGAATGAATTGTGCGGGCTGGCCTGTACTAGGAGAGCAGCTAGGTGAGATAGGAGCAGGCAAGGTGATTAAGTGTTATAAAACCAATAGTGAGGAGTTTTGGCTGGACATGTAGGTGGATGGGCAACCACTGGAGTTTCTTGAGAAGTGGGGAAATATGGTCTGAACATTTTTGAAGAAAAATGATTCAGGCAGCAGTATGAAGTATAGACTGGAGTGCAAAGAAATAGGAGGCAAGGAGGTCAGCAAGGTGGCTGATACAATAATCAAGGCAGGATAGGATAAATACCTGTATCAATGCCAGAGGAGGCACCATGTTATTCTCTTAAACCCTGCGTCAATTCTAGAAGAAACATCTAGGCACTGTCTACTTCCCCTGAACTATTACAGAAAAGACAAACAGGCTCTGACCACAGCCCCTTTGTCAATGTCAGCAGATTTGCCCAGGCCCTGGCCACCGTCCCTGCATCAATTCGAGAAGAAATCTCCAGCCTCAGCCCAGAGTCCCTGTGTCACTGCTAGAAGAGGGACCCAGACTCGATCTCATCCACCGTGTTATTGCCGGAAGAAGCACCTTGGCACTGCCCAGAACACCTGAGATGTTGCCAGACGAACTATCCTGCATCAGTGCCCGAAGAGGCACTTTCATCCAACATATGGGGATGGGATTCAAGGATCGGCATGGTGAGAGTGTGACCAGAATAAGAAAGGTTGAGCCGTGAAAGATGTATTCCATGCAGTGATTTGAACTTCTCTTTTGGGAGCAAAATGGTTCATTTTAATCATTCATGGTTTATTGAGCATCCCTTTCGGGGTGGGGGGGATAGAGTTATAAGTTACAAGCATTGCCAATCCTATACTACTAGGAAGTGAGTCCACGGGTCAACATGGTTCCCAACTTCCAACAGCCGGCAGAAGCAGGAAGGAGACATGGTCATCTCCAGAGGCTACCTTTCAAATTACCCAGGAATCAAGTCTCCAGGGACAACCTTTCAAATCACACCCGGCATGGACTACCTTTCATATCACCTTGCACTTGACCTACCTCCTCGAAGGGATACCATTTGAGCTCACTCCTCGAAGGGATACTCACTCCTCTTTGCTCCAGCAAGGAGGTCCACTCTGTCACTTGGAACCACGCAAGATCTGGCAGAGTGGGAACCCTCATCTCGGTAGAGGATTAGTGTGACTTTAGTGTGACATTAGCGTGACAGAATTCCAATCTAGTACAATTCTCAATCCTCCCCCTGTTCACATTTGGGAGGATCATGTGTCAAGACCCATTGGAATTCTTTACTAGGAGACCTTGTGGGTTTTCACTGCTAGCCCTACAGCATCAGTGACCTTGTGTTTTTTCAGAATCAAGGAGCTCACTGTTCCTTATCACTCACTGCTAGTCCTCTGGTGTCAGTGACCTTGTGAGTTTTCAGAATCAAGGGGCCCACAGTCTTGGCTTACCATTGGCAGACACATGGTGTATTTGTTCAGAGCAAATGGTGGCTTGTTACAAAGTGGAGTCTGCCTGGCCAAGGCCCAGCTGTTCACTGGCATTCAGGATCTGCACACAGCTCTCATGTTAATGCCACAAAAATCACCCAGGCTTTGTCCACAGACCTTGAGACACTGTCCAAAGAGTTGAGGGGGCTATGATCACAGTCCCCGTGTCAATGACAGTAGAGGCATCCATGTTGTGCCCACAGACTCTGAGACATGGTCAGTAGAATTGCCCAGTCTCTGACCACATTCCTTTTATCAATTCCAGGAGAGAAACCCATACTCTGCATACAGCCACTGCCTCAATTCCAGAAGACAAGCAGCCTGGTGTAGTGAATAGAGAACAGGCCTGGGAGTCAAAAGGTCATGGATTCTAATCCCAGCTCCACTGCTTAATAATAATAATAATGATAATAATAATAATAATAATAATAATAATGGCATTTATTAACCGCTTAGTATGTGCAAAGCACTGCTCTAAGCGCTGGGGAGGTTACAAGGTGATAAGGTTGTCCCACGGGGGGCTCAGAGTCTTCATCCCCATTTTACAGATGAGGTAACTGAGGCACAGAGAAGTGAAGTGACTTGCTCAAAGTCACACAGTTGACAATTGGCAGGGCCGGGATTTGAACCCTTGAACTCTGACTCCAAAGCCCGTGCTATTTCCACTGAGGCACGCTGCTTCTCCATGGCTTGTCTGCCATGTGACCTTAGGTAATTCATTTCATTTCTCTGTGTCTCAGCTACCTCATCTGTAAAATGGGGATTGAGACTATGAGCCCCAAATGGGAAAGGGACTGTGTCCAACTCGATTTGCTTGCATCCACCCCAGTGCTTAGTACTCTGCCTGGCACATAGTCAGCGCTTAAAAATACTATTATTAGTATAAACCTAGGGTTTGCCCACAGTCCGTTTGTCAGTGCTATAAGCTCTGCCCACAGCCCCTGAGGCTATTTCAGAAGAGTTACCCAGGCTCTGTCCACAGCCACTGTGCCAATGCCAGAAGAGGCCCGCAGGCTCAACCCACAGTCCCTGGGTCAAGACAAGAGACCACCAGGCTCTAAGCTTAGCTCTTGTATCAATGCCAGAAGAGACACCCAAGCTCTGACCACAGTTCAAGTGTCAATGCTCAAAGAGGTCCTCAAATTCTCCCTGTGTCAAGACCAAGGGAAATGCCTTGTCTCTGCCTACAGTTCCAGTATCAATGCCAGGAAAGGCACCAAGACTCTGCCCACAGCCCCTGTGACAATGTCACTTCAGGCACCCTGGCTATGCCCATAGTCCCTGTACTTATCATCATCAATCGTATTTATTGAGCGCTTACTGTGTGCAAAGCACTGTACTAAGCGCTTAATAATGGTAATGGCATTTATTAAGTGCTTACTATTTGAAAAGCACTGTTCTAAGCACCGGGGAGGTTATAGGGTGATCAGGTTGTCCCACCGGGGGCTCACAGTCTTAATCCCTATTTTACAGATGAGGGAACTGAGGCCCAGAGAAGTTAAGTGACTTGCCCAAAGTCACACAGTTGACAACTGGCAGAGCTGGGATTTGAACCCATGACCTCTGACTCCAAAGCCCGTGCTCTTTCCACTGAGATACGCTGCTCAGCACAGTACAGTGCTAATGCTATAAGAGGCCCTAAAGATTTTGGACAATGTCCCTGAATCAATGCCCAGAACAGGCTCCCGAGAGCTCTGACAGCAGCTCCTGAGTCGATGCCAGGAGAAGCACCCAGCCTTTGCAGACATTCTCTGTCTCAATGCCACAAGAGGCATCCAGGCTTTGCCTTCTGTCCCTGTGCCAATGCCAGAAGAGGTGACTGGGCTCTCCCCACAGTCATGGGAACTAGTTGTGTCAATTTTGCTATCAGGGGCCAGTCAGAGACAAGATCCTGCTCAGGATGACTGGTGCCCAAATCCCTCAGTGGCTTGATTGGGGTCTGCAGAGTGTGTGGAGTCACACCTGGACAGGCCAGACCCTGACGAAGACCAGGCTGTCTTATATACTGGCCTCCGATGGCTCTCAAGCTGGGGCCCTAGCGCTGAGAGGTCTGGGCCCAAGAGCAGCTGTAATAATTATTTTCAGATTTGATCCCAAATAAGGCAGGGGCCTCGTCCTGGCCACCCTTCATCTGATCCTGTTGAGGGAGGAGAAGGTGTCTTCTAGCTGGTGAAATCCCACCGTACCCTGGGCCTGACCCTCCGCTGGGTGTTGGGAATGGGGCTGGGGATCAGGAATGAATGTCAGGGCTGTCTTTATTTTTGGTAATGGCATTCACTGTATATGTAAATGAGGCCTGCCCAGAGCCAGAGAGTGGAAGCCCTTTTCCCCTCCCCCTTGTCCTTGTTGGTGGGGCAGACAACTGTGTGGATCAGGGAGGGGAGGTGAAACTAAAGACACCCCTGGACTTTAGTGTGGGGCCACGCCCCCCTTCATTACCCTGGTTTTTAGGCTGTTTTGTACATGTGATTTTTGTATGAAGTATCGATTTCCTGAACTGGCTCCTGAAATGGCTCCTTTCCTGCAGGTCTCCATTGCTGCCATCTCTGCAGCCTAGGATTTGGGGCTGGCTCTGGGTTGGAAGGAGGCAGAGGGCTCATTCTGATGGGGATGGTGATGGTGGACACCCTAGGCCACTAGATATGTGTTGGAGAGCAGTCACTGCATAAATGCCAGAAAGGACACTCAGACTCTGCCTGGACTCTGGAGTGGGATGAGAGGTAGGGCAGCCATTCCTCAGTTCATTTGCATAGAGTTCAGCCCCACAGAAGGGTGGTAGGTGTCTGTCTCTCCCTCTAGAATGTAAGCGCATTATGGGCAGGGAATGTGTCTACCAAATGTGTTAAATTGTACTCTCCCAAGCACTTAGAACACTGCCCTCAATAAATATCGTGGATTGATTAAGGTGTCTGGGTTCTCCCCACAGTCCCTGTTTCAAAGTCAGAAAAGGAACCCAGGCTTTACGAACAGTCCCTGTGTCAATGTCAGAAAAGGCATCCGGGCTTTGGTTATAATCCCTGTGTCAATGCCAAAGGAAGCACCCAGGCTCTTCCCATTGTCCGTGTGTCAAGAGTAGAAGAGCTCCCAGGCTCTGCCCACAGTCAGTCAGTCAATCAGTCAATTGAATTTACTGAGTACTTACTGTTCGCACAGCACTATTCTAAATGCTCGGGAGAGTACAATTAAAGAGTACACTGCAACACAACAACAGTTATCTTCTCTGCCTAAAATGAGTTTACAGTCTAGAGGGGGAGATGGACATGAATATAAATAAATTACAGATATGTACATAAGTGCTGTGGGGCTGGGTAGGTGGATGAATAAGGGGAGCAAGTCAAGATGATGCAGAATGGAACTGACGAAAAGGATTAGAAGGCTTAGTCAGGGAAGACCTCTTGGAGGCGATGTGCTGTCAAGGCTTTCAAGAGGGTGAGAGTAATTGTCTGTCAGATATGAGGAGGGAGGGTATTGAAAGGCAGGACGTGGGCAAGAGATCAAAATACAGTGAGAAAGTTAGCATTAGAGTAACCAGGTGTTTGGACCGGGTTATAGTAGGAAAGTAGCAAGGTGAGATAGGAGGAGGCAAGGGGATTGAATGCTTTAAAGCCAATTGTGAGGAGTTTCTGTTTGATGCAGAGGTGGATAGGTAATCACTGGAAATTCTTGGGGAGTGAGGAAGCATGGTCTGAGTGTTTTTGTAGAAAAACAATCCGGGCAACAGAGTGAAGTATGGATTAGAGTGGGGAGAGAGAGGAGGCTGGGAGGTCAGCAAGGAGGCAGATACAAGGCAGGATAGTGATTGGACTAACATGGTACTACTTAAATAATCCCTGTTTATGTTCAAGAAGAGGCACCCTTGTTCTGCCAACAGCCCCTGTGTCAATCCCAGTAGAGTTACCCAGTCTCTGCACACAGCCCGTGTCAATGCCAGAAAAGGCACCCAAGCTCTGCCTACATTAGAAGAGGCACCAAGGCCCTGCCATCATCACTGTTTAAATAATAATAATAATAAAGATGGCATTTATTAAGCGCTTACTATGTGCAAAGCACTGTATTAAGCGCTGGGGAGGTTACAAGGTGATCAGGTTGTCCCATCGTGGGGCTCACAGTCTTAATCTCCATTTTACAGATGAGGGAAGTTAGGCCCAGAGAAGTGAAGTGACTTGCCCAAAGTCACACAGCTGACAATTGGTGGAGCCGGGATTTCAACCCATGACCTCTGACTCCAAAGCCCGAGCTCTTTCCACTGAGCCACGCTGCTTCTCACCCGCTTTAAATGCCAGAAAAGGCACTCAGACTCGGCCTACAGTCCTTCTGTCAATGACAGAAGAAACCCTAGGTTCTACAGAAAGTCCCAGAATTGATGCCAGACGATGCACCTTTGGCTTTGCCGACATCCCCTGAAAAATGCCAGATGAAGCACCCAGGTGTCGGGCCGGGCCCCTGCGTCAATAATAGAAGTGGTACTCTGGCTCTGCACACATACCCTGTTTAAATGAACGTGGCCTGGTTCGAGAGTGGGGCCATGGCCTGGTCTGTGAGCGGGGCCGTGGTCTGGTCTGTGAGTGGGGTCGTGGTCTGGCCTTGGAGTGGGGCCACTGTCTGATCTCCCCTGTCTTTCCCTTGACTTTCCCATCACTGTAATTGGCACCGCCATTCTTCTTGTCTCACAAGCCCATAACGCCATAACGCCTTGACTCCTCTCTCTCTCATTCAACCCACATATTCAATCCATCACTAAATCCTGTTGGTCCAACCAACAGCCCTACATTCTGCATTTTCCTATCCGTCCAAACAGCTACCATATTTATCCAATCACTTATTCTATTCCACCTCGATTATTGTGTTAGCCTCTTGGCTGACCTCCCAGCCACCTAACTCTCCCCACTCTAGTCCATTCTTCACTCTGCTGCCCATATCCCTTTTCTAGAAAATTGTTTAGGCCACTTTTTCCCCTTTCCTCAAGAGCCTCCAGTGGTTGCCCATCCCCCTCCACAACAAACAGAAACCCTTCACCAATTGCTTTAAAGCACTCCATCGCCTTGCCCCTTCCTTCCTCACCATGCTACTCTCCTACTACAACCCAGCCCACGTGCTTCTCTCTAATGCTAACCTTCTCACTGTGCCTCTGTCTTATCTATCTCGCCACCAACTTCTCACCCACATCCTGCTTCTGGCCTGGATTGCCCTCCCTCCTTGTAGCCAACAGATAATTACTCTCTCCCACTTCAAAGCATTTCTGAAGGCACAGCTCCTCCAAGAGGCCTCCCCTGACCAAGCCTTTCTATCCTCTTCTCCCTCTCTCTTCTCCATCACCAGGACCTGCTCCCTTCATTCATTCTCCCTCCCAGTCCCTCAGCACCTATGTCAGTATCTGTAATGTATAGATTTATATTAATGTCTCTCTCCCCTTCTAAGCTCGGTGTGGGCAGGGAATGTGTTTGTTATATTGTTGTATTCTTCCATGTAGTTAGTATAGTTCTCTGCACACAGTAAGTGTTCAATTAATACAACTGACTGACTGACTAATCTGTGAATGGGGCCACAGTTCAGTCTGTGAATTGGGCTGCTCTTCATTCTGTGAATGGAGATATGGCCTAGTCAGTGAGTGAGGCCTCCATCCAGTCTGTGATTGGAGACATGGAATGGTCTGTGACTGGTGGCATGGCCCTTTGTTCAAGCAGGGCTGTGGCCTGGTGTGTAAGTGGGTTCGCCGCCCAGTTTGTACGTGGGGTAGACACCGGTTCTGTGAGTGGCGACTCGTGCCGATCCCCACTCACAGACTGGGCTGTATCCTTAGTCATAGACCAGGCCAAGGCCACTCAGAAAGACCAGACAGCAGGCCCACTCACAGACCAGATTGAGGTCCTATTCCCAGACTGGGCCTCGTAGTAACTCACTGACTGGGCCTCGGCATCACTCACAAATCAGACCACATCCCCACTCACAGACCAAGCCACAGCCCCACTTAGACCGGGCCACGGCCCCACTCACAGACCAGATTGTGGCCCCACTCTAGACCAGGCCACTGCCCCCCTCCAGAACCTCATAGTTCCGAGATGCTAGGGCCCTTCCTACTTACATTTCTCCGGTGCTAATCTCAGAACTCCTCCCACATGTCCCAGGGAAGTGACCTGAGGCTCAGAGCCCTTGTTTCCGCTGCTATGGTGCTGAATCAGAACCTAGGACCATCACTACAGGATCGGGGTTGCTCGCCCAGGTCCCAGAGCCCTCACTGAGATGCTGAATCATGTGCCAGAACTTTCACAAATGCCAAGAGCCCGAGTGAGGTCCTGAGACCCCTGCCCCATAGGCACTAGGATTTTGATTCATGGCTCTCCTGCTAGTTTCCAGGGTGTTGGACCATGTCCCAGGACCATCTCTAGAGGTGGTGGGTTGCTGAGCCAAGTTTTTGGGCTCCACAAAAAAGGGAAAGAACCCCTGCATCACCCCAGTATAACTGTCAAAACCAGGATGAGACCATAGGGCAAAAATCTCAAACCAATACAGTTCACTGGCTCACTCTCACAATGAAGGCCCAGACCCATGGTCTCCGGTCCACCGAGCAAAGACTTTTGTCCCCAGTCCCATTTGAACCAGCTCCAATATCCTTTGCTCCACCCCGGTTCTGCAGAGAAGGTGGGCTTTCTCACTTCTGAGGTCAGTCTGGGCAGACTAGCGTTCTTGAGGTGCATCACCATATCTCAGAGTGACATGGGAGTCAGGAGGTCATGGGTACTAATCCCAGCACTGCCACCTGTCTGCTGTGTGACCTTAGACAAGTCACTTAACTTTTCTGTACCTCAGTTCCCTCATCTGTAAAATGGGGAATAAGACTGTGAGCGCTATGTGGGACAAGTACTGTGCCCAACCTGATTATGTTTTTATCTACCCCAAGCGCTTAGAACAGTGCCTGGCATATAGTAAGCACTTAACAAATCCCACAATTATTATTAATTATTATTATTTAAAGCACTTAATTACTTTACCTCCCCCTACCTTACCTGGCTACTTTTCTGCTACAACCCAGTCCACACACTTAGCTCCTCTAATGCTAAGCTTCTTGCTGTGCCTTAATCTCACCTATCTCTGCACCAACCTCTCGTCCATGTCTTGTCTCTGGCCTGGAATATCCGCTCTTGTCAAATTCAACAGGCAATTACCCTCCCTGCCTTCAAATCCTTATTGAGGGCACATTTCCTCGCAGAGGCCGTTCCTGACTAAGCTCCCCTTTCTTCTTCTCCCACTCGCTTTTTAATCACCCGACTTGCTCCCCTTGTTCATTGCCCTCTCCCAGCCCCACAGCACCTATGCACACATCTGTAGTTTATTTATTTATTTATTCATTTATTTATTTATTCGTTTATTTATCACTAGACTGTGAGCTCGTTGTGGATAGGGAATGTGTCTCTTCACTGTTGTATTATACTCTTCCAAGTACAATAAGTAAGAGGAAGGAAGGCAGGAAGGAAGGCAGGAAGGAAGGAAGGAAGGAAGGAAGGAAGGAAGGAAGGAAGGAAGGAAGGAAGGACTGATCCCACCATCCTTTCATGTTCTTTTCACTATAGCACTGATTCTGGTATCTGCCCTACCAACCTACCAAAGCACAGTGATCTGTGCCCCCATATGGGGGGATCCAGTTAACTACATTGCTTTAGAACTCTTGTTGTGTTATCTTGTCGTTGGCTTGGTAATTATGCCAGGATGATGGGCAGGTTCTTAACTGTTTTGCTGGGGGGAGGGAGGTTGTTGGAGGGCGGGGGGCTGTGGAGGAGTTAGGTCTCTTTCAGGAGCCCCAATACGTTGTTGAAGGGAGATGGTTGTTAACAACATTTCCAAGTCCGTGCACTCTTCTCATTAGTGCAGAAGAACTGACCAAAACCCTAGAGTCCTCACTACAGGTGCTGGGTGACAGGGATCTCCCTATCAGTTCAGGGTCTTGAACCGGTCTCCAGACCATCCACCTGGAAACTGACATGCTGTCAGGTCCCAGAGATTTCCCCAGGGATGATGTGATGCTGACCCAAATCCTGCTGACCTCTCTGCAGGTGCTGGGATGTTGACCCTGGTCCTGGAGCTCTCCCCATCCATTTCACAGAGATGATCTACAGGTGACGGGTTGCTGAATTAGGACCTGGGGATCCTTCATTCTATGAAATTGTCCCAATATCTTTAACCCTCCCTATGGCTACTAGGGTAATTACCAAGGTCCCGGAGTTCACAGTCAGATGGTAAAATGCTGAATCATTTCCCGAGGCCTTCAAGAACTAGGATGTAATGACCCAGCTCCCAGTGTTCTCCTCCCTGGTGTCAGGATCCTGAACCATTTCCCAGGATCTCCCTCACTTACTGGACTGCTGGCCCATGTCCCAGTACCAGCACAAATTGTGTTACGTCACTGCCCCATTGTCTCATGTCAGTGCCCCATTGTCTCATTCTCCCCTCTCTTCCAAGCCAGCATGCTGAGGTCTCAGGGCTTTCTCAATTTGTATTTTATATGCTGTCTTGGGTTCCTGGGCCTTCCCTCCAAGTTCCGCATGATGATACATGTCCTAGGACTCTCTTCATATGGGCTGGGGAGCAGACCCAGATCCCAGAGATGTCTCCATTGTTGTCGAAGGTATTGACTCAGGTCCTGGGGCTCATCTCTTGCAAGCCACCAAGTTTTCTCAAGTTCCTTAGCCCTTCCAACACCTCTCTGAGGTGTTGAACCAAGTTCCAAAACCAACACCATAAATGCTGTGGTGCAGGCCCAGAACCCAGTGGAGTTCACCAAAGGAAAACTCCAGAGGAGCTGGGCCTAATACCTAGGTCCTTCTTTATAGGTGCCAGGTTCTCACCCAGGTCCCGGGATTCTCTTCAAGGACTAAAGTCCTAGTGCCACCCTACAATTACCGATGTGCTGACCCACTGATACAGAACCAGGTACCTGGGCATACCCCAAATATCTCTGGGTGCTGACAGAGTTCCTAGGGGCCTCCTCACTGGTGTTGAGGTGCTGATCCATGTCTCATCTCGTCGAAGAAGCCAGTATACTGAACCAAGTCTCCGGATCTTCCCCAGAAGTGCTTATTTTCTAACTCAGGTCCCTAGACATACCAGACGCAGATCTCAAGGCCTGCCACACAATTGCCAATGTGCTATGCCAGGTCTTATGCTTTTCCTCCCAAGTGCCAGTGTGCTGTAACAGGTCCCAGGATCCTAGCCACAGGTGCCAAGATATTGAACCAGGTTCCTGGACAGGCCGAGGCAAATGCTGGGTTTGATGGCACCACCATACTTCCTGTCTCATAGGTACATAACCTTGGCATTTTTCTTGACTCCTCTATCATTCAACCCACATTTTCAGGCCATCACTAAATTCTGTCAGTTCTAACTTCAATGCATCGCCAAGAACCGGCCATTCCTCTCCATTCAGACTCCTACCACATTAATGCAAGCACTTATCCTATCCTACCTTGATTACTGTATCAGCCTCCTTCCTCACCTCCCTGCCTCCTGTCTCTCCCCACTCCAGTCCATACTCTATTCTTTGGCCCGAATCATTTTTCTTCAAAAACATTCAGACCATATTTCCCCTCTCCTGAAGAAATTCCCTTGGTTGCCCATCCACTTCCGCATCAAACAAAAACTCCTCACCATTGACTTTAAAGCACTTAATCACCTTGACCCCTCCCACCTCACCTTACCACTCTCCTACTGCAATCTAGCCCACACACTTTTCTCCTCCAATGCTAACCTTCTCACTGTACCTCGATCTTGTCTATCTTGCCACCGACCTCTCACCCACATCCTACCTCTGGCCTGGAATGCCCTCCCTCCTCATATCAGACAGATAATTATTTTCCCCCACTTCAAAGCCTTATTGAAGGCATATCTCCTCCAAGAAGCCTTCCCTGACTGAACCCTCCTCTCCTCTTCTCACACTCCCTTCTGTGCTGTTCTTACTTGCTCCTTCATTCAGTCTCCCTCCCATCTCCACAGTATATATATATATATATATATATATATATATATATATATATATATATATATATACTGTATATATATATACATGTATACATCATTTATTTATTGATTTATATTAATGTCTGTCCCCCCATCTAGACTGTGAACTCGTTGTGAGCAGTAATGTGTCTGTTTGTTGTTATATTGTATTCTCTTAAGTGCTTAGTACAGTCTTCTTGCAGATGCACGGGTACTGAATCAGGTCCCAGGACTCTTCTCAGATGCCAGATGTGGGCTCAGGTTCAGGGACTCTCCCCACAAATGCTGGGGTGCTGCTGAATCGGGTTCCATGACTGACCCCATATGTGCTCTGGTGCTGACTCAGGTCTCCTAGACCTTGTGCCAGGTGTCAGAATTCTGAACCAAGTCCTAAGGCTTTCTCCATAAGTGCTGGAGTACTGTTCAGATACCTTCAGCCCTTTCCACAGCTGTAGTGCTCGTCCAGATCCTAGCACTCTCTTCCTTGATGCCAGTGAGCTGGACCAGTCTCCAGGACTTGGTTTGTTTACATCTGTTTCCTTCTTTTCCTCTTCTCCAACTCTCACCTCAGGCTGCTGTAATCTGATTTTTTCATCATCTACACCACTCAAACTGCTCCCTCCATGGTCACGAGTGACCTCCACTTTGTCAAATCCAATGTACTCCTAGGCATGTCAGTAGCCTTTCCTTCTGTGGGTCATCCCCTTCTTCTGGAAACACTATCTATCCTTGGTTTCTCTGACAATGCCCGCTCCTGGTTCTTCTCTTACCTCTCTGGCCTTTCCTTCTTGGGCTCTTTCATTACCATTCCCTGTAGAGGTGTAGGGTAGAAATAGAAAACACTCCAACCACACCTCATTCTGGTTGAAACCCCTTGATTTCCACTCCTCAACCCTGAGGAATGATGCCCATAGATTTGGGCTTTTATCTCTTGGAATATTTACATACTCCCTCCCCTGGCAGACACAATCAGCTTCCCAGGCAACTGCCCACCAACCCACGTCTCTGGAATAGTCCAGCTAGCAAGAATCCTCCGTATCCTGAAGTTTGTCCCAGATATTAGGGCTCGGCCCACAGATGTCAACCCAGCTCTAGCCCTTGTCTGCTATGTGTCCTTGGACAAGTCACTTAATTTTTCTGTGCCTCAGTTACCACATCTGTAAATTGGGGATGAAGACTGCGAGCCCTTTGCAGGACAGGGAATGTACCCAACTCTTTTTACTTGTACCCACACCAGCACTTAGTTCAGTTCCTGGCACACAGTAAGTGCTTAACAAATACCATAAACCCTCTAGACCGTGAACTCATTATGGGCAGGGATTCTCTCTCTTTATTACTGTATTATGCTTTCCCAAGCGCCTAGTACAGTGCTCTGCACACCGTAAGCACTCAATAAATACAATTGAATAAATGAACCACGTTACCCTAGCAGAGCATCTCTTCCCAGTGACATTCTACCTCATGGTGAGGACATGGGTTCTAGTCCCAGCTCGCCACTTGCCTAACGTGCAATCTTGGGCAAGTCAACTTAACCGCTCTGCGTCTTATTCTTAGGTGGGTGGACAATCACTGAAGGTTCTAGAGGAGCAGGGAAATGTGAACTGATTTTTTTTTTAGAAAAAGGATCTGGCCAGCAGAGTGGAGTAAGGATTGGGATGCAGAGAGGTAGAAGGCAGGGAGCTCAGCAAGGAGGCTGATTCAGTAATCAGATAGGATAGGATAAGTGCTTGGATGAACATAGTAGGAGTTTGGATGGAGGGGAAAGAGCAGATTCTAGCGATGTTGTGAAGGTTGAACTGTCAGGATTTGGTGGCAGATTGAATAGGTGGGTTGAATGAAAAAGAAAAGTTGAGGACAATATCAAGATTACTGGTTTATGAGACAGGGAGGGTAGTTATGTTTTCTCCAGTGTTGGGAAAATCTTGTGGGAGGACAGAGTTTGTGTGGGGAAATGAGGAGTTCTGTTTTAGACATATTAGGTTTGAGGTGTCAGCCAGATATCCAGGTAGAGATGCCCTGAAGGCGATAGAAAATGTGACACTGCAGAGAAGGAGTGATAGATTTGGGAATCATCCATGTAGAGATGGGAACTGAAGCCAAGGGAGCAAATGAGTTCTCCAAGGGAATAGGTGTAGATGGAGAATGGAAGGGGACCCAGAAATGAGCCTTGAGAAACTCCCACAGTTGCAGCGGAGGAGTAGAGGAGGAGCCTGTGAAAGAGACTGAGAAGACAACTGAGGAGGTTATGGTCAGTTAGAGGAATGTCAGAGTTGATGAGGGTAGAGATTATTCAGTTACTAGAGATGTGTCCAGGCATGAGTCCAATTTGGTGAAAGGATGAGGTGGGGTGGAGCAGAAGGTCAGTGGAATGGTCGAGAAAGAGGAAGTGGGCAGTGGAATGGTTGTCGAGAACATCCCTGTGGATATTGAGGTCCCCATATGGATAGAGAGAGAAGGAATTTGATAAAGGGATCAAAGTGGTTCAAAAGGTTGAAAGAGAGGCCCGGGGGTGGTACATGATTGTGACTAGTAATTAGAATGAGTGCTGAAGGCAAATGATATGGGCTTCAAAGGAAGGAAATGAGAGCGACAGGGGAAGTGGGATGGTAAAAAAGCAGCAAGGGGGAGAAAGAAGGAAGCCAACACTTCTCCATAACCTAGTGAGTCTAGAGGAGTGGGAGAAGATGAAGCCCCCTCTAGAGAGAGTGGTAGGGGACACTGTCTTCTAGGGAGAGCCAGGTTTCAGTAATGGCAAGGAGGAGCAGTGATTGAGTCAGAAACAGGTCAAGGATGAAGGGAAGCTTTTTCTTAATGAAGTGGGGATTCCACAGGCTGCACTTGGCTGAGGCTGTTGGGAAGCGTTGAGGTGCGAGGGGCTGGCGTAAGAGATACGGATCAGTTGGATGGGAGTGAGCTGTTGTGGGCTGGTGCAGGGGGAAGGGGGACACCTTCTCAGGATTTGACCGGTACTTCACTAATCCTTATCCATGGGAATAACAAATATTGAATGTTCAGCAATCAATCGTATCATTGAGTACTTAATGGAGAGAGCACTGTACTAAGAACGTGGGAGAGTACAATATAACAGAGTTGATAGGGACATTCTCTGCCCACAATGAGCTTACCATCTAGAGGAGCATAGCTTTGCGGTGGTGGAGACTGCCATTGAGAACAATATGTCCTGAGGCTTAAGGAACAAAGTCCTGTCTGAAGTAATTGAGCATAAGACAAGTGGTTGCAAAGCACAATTCATACTCTCATTCCTGCCATTCATTCATTCATTCATTCATTCATTCAATCACATTTATTGAGCGCTTACTGTGTGCAGAGCACTGTACTATGCGCTTGGGAAGTACAAGTCGGCAACATATAGAGACGGTCCCTAGGGCTCAAAAAGTGAAATGAGCAAGTAGATGGGCACAAATCGAGTATACTGTGAAGTGTACACAAAGATTCTTTTATAACTGTGTTATTTGGTAAGCGCTTACTATGTGCCAAGCCCTGTTCTAAGCACTGAAGTAGATGAAAGATAATCGGGTCGGACACAGTCCCTGTTCCACATGGAGCTCACAGTCTTATTCCCCATTTTACAGATGAGGTAACTGAGGCATAGAGAAATGCAGTGACTTGCCCAAGGTCACAAAGCAGACATGTGGCAGAGCCAGGATTAGAATCAATCAATCAATTGTATTTATTGAGCGCTTACTGTGTGCAGAACCCACATCCTCTGACTTCCAGGCCCCTGATCTTTTCACAAGAACATCTAATCATATGCAATTGTTTAAATATTTAATTTTATTATGTAGTATTACATTTCTGTTGTCTTATCTGTCTGTTTGGTATGCCTCTTGTGGGCAGGGCACCAACCAATCATGAAAGTGCTTACTACAGTGCTCTGCACACAGTAAACTCTCAATGAATACCATCGATGGCTTGATTGATCACCCATCTCCATCGAAACCGCTACCACTCTGATCCAAACACTTACCATTTACCACCTTTTTAGTTATTTATTCATTCATTTATTCAATTTTACTCATTGAGCACTTACTGTGTGCAAAGCTCTGTACTCAGCGCTTGGAAAGTACAATTCGGCAAAAGGTGGGAGCAATCCCTACCCAACAACGGGCTCACACTCCAGAAGGGGGAGACAGACAACAAAACAGAACAATTAGACCGGCACTAATAGCATCAAAATAGATAAATAGAATTCTATATATAAACACATCATTAATAAAATGAATAGAATAACGAATATGTACAATTATACACAAGTGCTGTGAGGCAGGGATGGGGGCAGAGCAAACGGAGGGATTAGGGGCGAGGGGGATGGGAGGAGGAACAGAGGAAAAGGGGGACTCAGTCTGGGAAGGCCTCCTGGAGGAGCTCAGCTATCAGTAGGGCTTTGAAGGAGGGGAGAGAACTTTTTTAGAAAAAGTATTTATTATTCACAATAGTAATATTTCTTAAGCACTCATTATGCCCTACGCACTGTACTAAGTGCTGGGGGTGGGGGGATACAAGCAAATCGGATTGGACACAGTTCCTGCGCCATATGAGGTTTACAGTCTTTATTCCCATTTTATGGTAGAGGCAACTGAGGCCCAAAGAATGATGATGATGATGATGGCATTTATTAAGCGCTTACTATGTGCAACACCCTGTTCTAAGCGCTGGGGAGGTTACAAGGTAATCAGGTTGTCCCAAGGGGGGCTCACAGTCTTAATTCCCATTTTACAGATGAGGTAACCGAAGCCCAGAGAAGTTAAGTGACTTGCCCAAAGTCACACAGCTGACAAGTTGCAGAGCCGTGATTAGAACCCATGACCTGTGACTCCCAAGCCCGTGCTCTTTCCGCTAAGCCACGCTGCTTCTCTATCAGCTCACTCCATTGTATTTCACCCTTCTAATCTTCTACTATGACCCAATATGCACACTCAGCTCCTCTATTGCCAGCCTACTCTATGTACTTTGATCTCATCTATCTTGTCGCCAACCCCTTGCCCACATCCTCCCTTGGGCCTGGAACTCAGCATGGTGTAGTGGATAGATCACGGGTCTGGGAATCAGAAGGTTATGGGTTCTAATCCTGGCTCCGCCACTTGTCTGCTGTATGACCTGAGCAAGACACTTAACTTCTCCATGCTTCATTTACCTTTCATTCATTCATTCAATCGTATTTATTGAGCGCTTACTGTGTGCAGAGCACTGTACTAAGCGCTTGGGGAGTACATGTTGGGAACATATAGATACGGTCCCTACCCAACAGTGGGCTCACAGTGTACCTCAGTCTACCTCATCTGTATAACGGGAATTGAGACTGAGCCCCTCATGGAACAGGGACTGTGTCCAACCCGATTTGCTTGTATCCACCCCAGCACTAAGTACAGTACCTGGCACATAGTAAGCGCTTAACACATACAATAATTATTATTGTTATTACTCATATACCACTGTCCACAACTCTCTCCACCTTCAAAATCCTCCTATAATCACATCTCTTCCTAGAGGCATCCTCCTATAATCACATCTCTTCCTAGAGGCCTTCCCTGACTAAGCCTTTATATTGCTTATCTCCACTCTTCTCACCATCAACTATGTACTTTTCTGTGTACCCTTTAAGCTCTTTGATACTCATAAGAGCCCTATGGAACTTATGTAAATATCTTGATACTTAACTATGTCCCCTATCTGTATTTGATTTGAATATCTGTCTCCTCTTGGAGACTGTAACCTCTTCCTTATGGGCAGGAAAGTACAATTATAATTGTACTTTCCCCAAAGCTTGGTACAATGCTCTGTACACAGATTGTTTGCTTGACTGATTAATCACCTTCCCTGTTCTTGCTTCCCAATCTATTTTACCCTGAAGATAATCCTCTCTTCGGGCTACCATCACCTTCCCCACCTCATCCTTTCTGCTCAACCTTAATTATCTTCCCCCGAAGACCTATGTCTAGCACATCCTAAGCTTTATACCTCAACCAGCCCAATAGTTCCTGTTGGCACTGCCACCTTCAACATTTCCCAGTCCTCCAATGGTTCATTAAGTCTTTCAGGGACTGTGGATTTTCCACCCCATTCAAACTGCATTTTCCAGCTACAGAGATAGTCAGCAGGCCACTCTTGGCTTTCAGGATATTGCAGGGTGCTGAATGGCAACCACGCTGCAAAATTGTTACCATTGTGGTCAGTGACAGGGTGCAGACGAGTTTCCACTCCCCGAAACGGTTGCCTCGGCCCTCTCGGCTGCTGCCTTTGCAGTCCTGCAGAGGGAGCCCTACTGTCAGGAGAGCCAGGTCTTCATTCAATTTCATTTTCTCTACCTACTGTCTTCAAACCAAGTACCCACGCCGACTGCTGGGGTTTCCACATGCGTCCTAGGACTGATGGAGGTGCACCAGGGAAGCAGTAATCACAGGTAGGCCTGGCCCTCACCACGTTGAACCAATGATTCACACGCAATTAAGATGCCCAGCATCCTGGGCTCCTGCAGCCTGGTCACAAACAGGTTGAGCAGGTTGAATCGGACCACCCATCCTTCAGACCTAGTAGGACTCTTTTCCCCTTGGTGGAGATCTCCTAGCCAGGAACCATTGCTACTATTATCATTGTTATGGTATTTGTTAATCACTTACTCTGTGCCACGCACTGTTCTAAGCACTGGACTAGATACAAGGTAATCAGGCTGTCCCATGTGGGGCTCACAGTCTCAATCCCCATTTTACAGATGAGGTAACTGAGGCACTGAGAAGTTAATCAGCTCACCCAAGGACACACAGCAGACAAGTGGCAGAGCAGAGACTAGAATCCACATCCTCTGACTCCCAAACCCGTGCTCTTTCCACAAAGCCACGCTGCTTCTCCTATTGATACGTCTTTATGACAGTGTTCCTACCCTGTCTGGCTCCACCTTCGGACCCTGCTCTCACCCCAACTAGTCTGCACCCTCTGAAACTTTCGAACACTCCTATGGGGACTGGTGGTAGTAGCAGAGAAGATGTGGGAATGGATGGGTCGCGGCACACAACTTCTCATACCTCTTTCTCTAACAGACTAATATACTCACATTCCCAAAGCCCAGGAAAACACATAGTCCCTTGAGCAGAACTCTTGAGAAGCGCACTAGGAAGGAGAAAGTTCAAACTCTGGGATCAGTAAACTGGTCAGTGGTATTTATTAAGCACTCACTATGTGCAGAGCACTGTATTAAGCCCTTGGGAGAGTACAATACAACAGAATTAGTGGCTAATGTTCCCCACCCATAGCAAACTTACAGTCAAGAGGGGCAGGCAGATAATATTATAAATAGATAATTCATAATATATAATTTAAAGAAATGTACAAGGTATTCGGGGGGTTGGAGGTGGAGTGAATATCAAATTGCCCAAAGGTCATAGATTCAAGTGCCTAGACAAGGGAGAATGAAGAGGGAGCCAGGGGAAAAAAGGACTTAATTGGGGAAGGCCTCTTGGAGGAGATGTTACATCCAAGAAGGGAATTAGGATTGATGAGGAAGGGGCAGGGAGAAGTTGAGGACAAGTATGTTCACTTACTTACCTTGTCCCTATCCCAGTTTCCATGGCCTGGTACATCCCCCAGCCCCTTGCTATACAAGGCTTTTGGGTTGGGGCTCCGTGCAGAAACCAGCCCTGGCTTGGTTGTCCACTAGTGGACAGTGGAGTGTTCAGCTGGCTCTACCTTCAACAACTTTGTGGGGATGCCTATCTAATGTTCAACAGAGGCCCCAGTGTCCCTGACGCCATAGGAGGATGGAAGGATTGGATGTTGTAAGCCTTAGGGGATAGTAATATAATAATAATGATAATAGTAATAATGGCATTTATTAAGCACTTACTATGTGCAAAGGACTGTTCTATGCGCCGGAGAGGTTACAAGGTGATTGGGTTGTCCCACGGGGGGCTCATAGTTCCAACCCCCATTTTACAGAGGAGGTAACTGAGGCACAGAGAAGTTAAGTGACTTGCCCAAAGTCACACAGCTGACAATTGGCGGAGCAGGGATTTGAACCCATGACCTCTGACTCCAAAGCCCATGCTCTTTTCCACTGAGCCAGGCTGCTTCTCTATGTGTGTGCTGTGGGCAATGTCAGGCAAAAATGAATTCCTGAGGCTCACCTGGGGGTTTCCCTTGACCTGCGTTGCTTAGTGGAAAGAGCAGGGGCTTGGGATTCAGAGGTAGTGAGTTCTAATCCCGGCTCCACCACTCCTCAGCTGTTTGAATCTGGGCAAGTCACTTCATTTCTCTGTGCCTCAGCTATCTCACCTGTAAAATGGGGATTAGTTATTATTATTATTATGATTATTAATTATTATTATTATTATAATTGTTGTTATTATTATTGTATTTGTTAAGCGCTTAACTATGTGCCAGGGACTGTACTAAGTGCTGGAGTGGATGTAAACAAATCGGGGTGGACATAGTCCCTGTCCCATGTGGTGCTCACAGTCTCAATCCCCATTTTACAGATGAGGTAACTGAGGCCCAGAGAAGTGAAGTGACTTGCCCAAGGTCACACAGCAGACAATTATGAGCCCCATGAGGAAAACCCGATTACCTTGTGTCTACCCCAGCACTTAGAACAGGGTTTGGCACATAGTAGATGCCTATCAAATACCATCATCATCATCATCATCTGTTTTGCCATATCAGAACAGCATCAGCCACTATGGCTTCCAGTGCTCATAGGACACAGCCTACCCCCAAATGTCCCTCTGGCCAATGACAGGTAGAGAAGGCCACTAAGGGTTGAGACCCCTCTACCAGCATGATGATTCTCCTATAGCTGAAGGCGCCCAAGCAAGCCACAGTTAGGTCTGGACTTCACACATTGTTTGTCCCCCATTTGTCCATTTCCAAAACTTTTAGCCTTCATTTCGTATCCTCCACATGGGCTTGGGTGAGTAACTTGAGAACTGTGCAAGAGCCATCAAATTAGGGCTAACCAGTCCATTCCCCCTGCCTCTATAACCTTGCCAATCAAAGTCAATGGCTTCCCCTTCTAATAACCAATACTTTGTATATCAGTTATGGGATCCTCAATTAACAACAGGGTAAAGGCCAGATTGGGTTTTGAATGAAAAATTCTCACAGACACTTTACAGGATGCTGCACCTTTTCCTCACTCCTGGCTTGTTGCAACCACTGCCCAGCAGACAGAAGGGCCTTTGGTGGGCCTTCACCAATACGAGGCAAGTAGACATGGAATATACTAGGCATGCAGTAAGCTGAGATGGTGCTACATGTGCACTTTGCCCAAGTACATAGAGCTCACTCCAACTAAAAGATTTATCTGGAGGACAGGTCCAGATAAAGATCCCCATGCTCACAGGGGTATTCAATTTGGGGGCTCCCACAGCGCCTGTGACATCATTATACAACGCTGCACTTACCAAGCCTCTCCTCCTCCTCTATCATGAATCCAGAGTCAGAGTTCTCCCCTCCCTCCTTCTGCCCTTGCTCCCTTTTATCTCTGTCAGGCTCCTGCCCTTCCCAGGAAATGGTTGGTGATTGTCCAGACATCAGGTCTAGAGAATGGGTGGGGGTGTCCAGGCCTCAGAGCCATGGAACAGGTTGGGCATCAGAAAGCAGCCAAATCTAATTTGCTTCCCCTTTCTCCTCAGTCAGCTGAGAGTCACTTTCTTACCCCTAAAGGGAGAGACTTTCTCTCACCTTCCTGCCCCGCTGGCCCATGGAGTGAAATGAAGCTTTCTCCTTGCATACATCTGATTAGGCCTCATATATAACGGGAAAACTGGGGCCAAGTAGCATTTTGTCACTGCTGTCTGGCTGGAAGGTCTGCAAGGGAAAAAGGAGACGGGAGGACCCTGCTTAGCAGAGGGGAAAGGGGAAAGCTTGAGCACCATCTGTCCCTGGTGAACTTCACTTTGACCTAAACTCAGCTCTGTATCTTTGACTCTCTCACTAAACATGTTTTCCCTATGATAGGGCATCTCCTTACCATCAGCTTTAAAGCACTCAATCACCTTGTCTCCTCCTACCTCACCTTGCTACTCTTCTACTACAATTCAACCTACACACTTTGCTCTTGCAATGCCAACTTTCTCACTGTACCTTTATCTTGTCTCTCTCCCCGCCAGCCTCTTGCCCACTCCGCAACATTGCCAAGATCCGCCCTTTCCTCTCCATCCATACCGCTACCCTGCTCATTCAAGCTCTCATCCTTTCCCGTCTGGACTACTGCATCATCTCTGATCTCCCATCCTCGTGTCTCTCCTCACTTCAATCCATACTTCATGCTGCTGCCCGGATTATCTTTGTCCAGAAACGCTCTGGGCATATTACTCCCCTCCTCAAAAATCTCCAGTGGCTACCAATCAATCTGCACATCAGGCAGAAACTCCTCACCCTGGGCTTCAAGGCTCTCCATCACCTCGCCCCCTCCTACCTCACCTCCCTTCTCTCCTTCTACAGCCCACCCCGCACCCTCGGCTCCTCTGCTGCTAATCTCCTCACCGTACCTCATTCTCGCCTGTCCCGCCATCGACCCCCGGCCCACATCATCCCCCGGGCCTGGAATGCCCTCCCTCTACCCATCCGCCAAGCTAGCTCTCTTCCTCCCTTCAAGGCCCTACTGAGAGCTCACCTCCTCCAGGAGGCCTTCCCAGACTGAGCCCCTTCCTTCCTCTCCCCCTCGTCCCCCTCTCCATCCCCCCGATCTTACCTCCTTCCCTTCCCCACAGCACCTGTATATATGATTGTACATATTTATTACTCTATTTATTTTTTTTATTTATTTTACTTGTACATATCTATTCTATTTATTTTATTTTGTTAGTATGTTTGGTTTTGTTCTCTGTCTCCCCCTTTTAGACTGTGAGCCCACTGCTGGGTAGGGACTGTCTCTATATGTTGCCAACTTGTACTTCCCAAGCGCTTAGTACAGTGCTCTGCACACAGTAAGCGCTCAATAAATACGATTGATGATGATGATCCTGTCTCTGTTTTGGAATGCCCTCCCTGTTCATATCTGACAGACAAAGACTCTCCCCACCTTCAAAGTCTTATCGACGGCATTTCTCCTCCAAGAGGCCTTCCCTGATGAAGCATTCCTTACCTCTTCCCACTCCTTTCTGTGCTGCCTTGACTTGCTCCCTTTATTCATCCCCCATCCAAGCCCCACTGCACTTATGTACATATCTGTAATTTTAGTTTTTATATTAGAGTTTAACCTCTAGAGTTTAAGCTCCTTCTGGGCAGGGAATGTGTCTGTTATATTGTTGTGCTGTACTCTTATCAAGCACATAGTACAGTGCTCTGCACACACTAAGCACTCAAATACGATCGACTGGCTGAATGACTAACTCTAAGTTGGCCATGGAGCAGAGACAGAAGAGAAAGAATTAGTGGGAGAGTGAGTCAGAAAGAGAGAGGGTGAGGGAGAGGAAGAGAGAGAGAAAGAAAGAGAAAGAAAGAGAGAAAGAGAGAGAGAAAGAGCGAATGAGCATGTGAATATAAGAATGAAATAAGGAAACTCTGGAGGTGATCTGCAGGAGCACAAGTCAATGCCTGCTCCTGCTTACCACCCATACAATCTGAAGACAAACATGTGCTCCCTGGAACTCTCCATGATGCCCTCCAGCAGATTTCACCCAGACCAGTTTAGGAGGGGAGGTAGAGTGGTTCACAACAACCATATCTGAGCTGTTGGCTCTGGAAGGCATCCAGACTCCTCTCACAGCATGCCCATCCTAACAGGTGGGCTGGCAGTGGCAGGAGAGTCAGAATCATGCCAGGACAAGATCGATTGCCACGTAGTACCTAGTCTCCAGGCATGGCCTCTCCCTATGCCCCCTCATCAGCCAACCTAATCTTCGCAGACCAGAGAATTGCAGAAGAAACCAAAGATGGCTGCAGCAGGTAGTGTCTGAGGGAATGTAGGTGTCCAAGGTGGGGAGGTAATGTAGGGCAATGAGGACTCCTGGTTAGCTTCATCTCCTCCTCATCCCCTCTACTATTGTGCATGTGTCAAAGTCATCTTGAGAAGGTCCTGTTTGGATGCCAGCTTAGTAGTGTCCTAAGCAGTAGCCAGGTTGGTATGATTAAGATTACTACCTGTAGAGGGAATGGCTCAAGTTGCATATCTCTGGGAGGTGATTTTGAGCTGTCTACCTCTCACTCCTTTATGCCACTTATTCTAGGACTGCAGCTCCCAAAGTACCTCCATTAATCTGCCCAGCTAGGGACCCTTGAGTTGGTAACTGTTGGCAGAAAGTGTTGGGAAAGGAGGGAGAATTCCTTTAATTTTCAGTATCTGACTCGCTCTGCCTTGATTGCTGCCACATCTCAGAAATTGTGCCTATGTTCAGAGGGACCAGGAAGATAAATGTGACAGCTCTTAAGAAAAGCAGAGTGATCAGGGTCTCCCTAGAGAAACACTTTACTTTCCAGCTGGTTCCAGCAAAATACTCTGTGAAATGTCATTACATTACACTGGGTGAACAGCCTAACACATGTAAAGCATTGCATCTGATTGTCCTGTTCTAATCCCAGTCTTTATGACTACATAAATGTTTCCGTGCAGCTTTTGATGAGAGATGTAATCACCATCTCAAACTGGATACAGGCAACGGGACATCAGGATTTCTTGGTGCTCTTCCATTGTTCTGACCAGAAAAGGGGAAGGAAGATTCTCATTATGTCTCCCCACAGATGGATCCCCTTTCACCATCAGAAGCATCATCTTTAAACCAAAGACAAACTCCACGGGAAACAGACCCTTTTGGAAGGGTATGAGGTTGGTCCAGGCCCTAGGAATGGGACTAGGAGAGTGTCTGGCTCCATCTAGGGCAAGGGCCAGGTACAGCCTCCAGGCCAGCCCGAAGTGTTGAACTCTGTCCTCATCGACCCATCCTTTCCCTGGTCACCTTGATTTCTGTATTAGCCTCCCTGTTGACCTCCCTACCATCAGTCTCTCCCCACCACAGTCCATAATAGTTCGCTCTGCTTCCCGGATTACTTTTCTACAACATTCAGTCCATGTTTGCCCACTCGTCAAGAACCTTCAGTGAATGCCCTCCCATCTTCGCATCAAACAGAAACGCCTCCCCATTGGCTTTAAAGCACTCAGTCACTTGACCCCTCCTACATCACCTTGCTACTCTCCTACTACAATTCAGCCTTCAGCCAGTGTGGCTTAGTGGATAGAGCATGGGCTTGGGAGTCAGAAGGCACTGGGTTCTAATCCCACTCACTCTGCCACTTGTCTGCTGTGTGAACTTGGGCAAGTCACTTCACTTCTCTGGGCTTCAGTTTTCTCATCTGTAAAATGGGGATTAGACTGTGAGCTCTATGTGTCCAACCCAATTACCTTGTATCTACCCCAGCACCTAGTACAGTGCCTGGCACTTAGTAAGTGCTTAACAAATACTACAATTGGCATTATTACAAAAAAAAAGCAAACCTGCTCCTTGTGGGGTTGGCCACTGAAACATGACTTTCGCCTCCCTCCATCCAGCCTGTAAACTCTTAGAGGGCACGGATCATGTCTTCTAAATCTATAAGATTTTGTCCAGTCTTCTGGATCCAATGGTGCTCATTAAATGCTATGGAATGTTAAATATTCCACAATGGAACCCAGCTGTAATGTAATTTTCTGTAGGAACTTCTTTAGTCTTTCCCCAAAGTCTTTACTCAGACAATTCAAGCTTCGCCAAGATTTCCCCTACCCACAAAACTATGTGAATGATTGGGTTCCTTTCTCTAGCACTAGTAACCCAGAATGGCACAAAGCTGGCACAAAGTAAGCAGTGAACAAATACCACAATTCAGGAGGGGCCTACACTCCGCCTCTTTCCTGGTCACTCTCTGAGCCCCACGTGGGACAGGGATCGTCCAACCTGATTTGCTTGTACTGTATTGCTGGTATACAGTGCCTGGCACAGAGTAAGAGCTTAAATACCATAATTATCATCCTCCCTACAGCTAACTCTCTTGGAAGACAGTAGGACTGGGTTCCAGGTAGACTGTTCACCTAGGTCTTAGTGCAGTTGGGCTGGTTGTTCCTCAGGCCAGGCCAGTTATTTCTGAATTATTCACAGACTCTGGGACATCCCCGCTCCCAGCCCCACAGCACTTATGTCCCTATCTGTAATTAATTTATTTATATTAATGTCTGTCTCCCCCTCTAGACTGTAAGCTTGCTGTGGGCAGGGAATGTGTCTGTTTATTGATATATTGTACTCTCCCAAGTGTTTAGTTCAGGGCTTTGCACACAGTAAGCACTCAATACAACTGAATGAATGAAAAATTTTCCCCCTTAAATAGAGGGCCGACATCCACAAAAAACTATGAATATTAGAGCTGGGTTAGCCTAGGCCTTAGGAGCTGGGTTCATGAGCTAATTTCTTTGCAAAGTCTGAGGCCGGGTCACAGAAATATGGCAGGCGGCAGACAGCTGTCCGCTCGTCTCAGCACAAACTTTTACTACCTTCACTCCAAGCAAACTAGGCAGACAGCTAAGGATCCCTGACTGCTCCCCCGTCCTCTGAGCTAATTTTACCTCTGAACCATCAGGCGGTAGCTTTTCCTAGATTAGTGGAAGAATATCTGCCTCATGACAAAAATGATATTTAAAAATGGATTTGTTGAAGGTGGTGAGAGGTATACGGATGACTGATTGGTTGAAAGGAGTGCTCATTGCTAACTGATGATTCATGCATAAGGGTGTATTTGTGAACAGTTTTCTGGTTTTTCCAATGAGTACTTTTTTGACCAAACACCAATTTAAAAGCAAAATTATTTGGCACCTGGTCCACTTTTTTAAAAAGAATTTTCAGAGACATGTTGCCAAGAATGCTAGTGAGTATAGAGATGGCTTTAAGAAAGTCTTCCACACACACCTACCCAGATGAGTACTTTGTATCAAAACCTTCAAGGAAAAACATCAATTTTTAAAAAGTGGCTCAGATTACCAACAGATGCCAGAGATTATTTTCTAATAGTGGTTTTGGGTAAAAAGGTGACAGCAGGAAAAAAAACCAACAACAACCAAAAAACCTTGCCATAGGGATTGAAATACTCCAAACCACATGAATGAACCGTTCATTACGTGATTACAGCGAATTAAACTCCCACCATCACAGCCTGTTCCACATTAAGAATACTAAAAAACACTTGGTATCTGAATACCAATTTGCTGTAAGGTTAATATAAAAGTTACAAGCTCAAATAGTTTCTCAACTTGGAACTCCATGAATTTCTATTTTTAGGTCATTAATGTGCCTTAAAACCACAATTAGTCTGGCACAGGTGTTGAGGGTTTGATATTATTTGGTTTTCTGGGTTTAGCTTTTTTTTTTTGAGGATAAGGGGAGGGGGGAGATTAAGATAGGTTTGTATTACAGGATCCAAAAGTTTGGGTTGATTACGGATAATAAGGCAACAGCACCAAATCTTTCCTGGCCAGTCTCAGTTAACAGTACCCAGGGAAAGTTCAAAGACTCACAAATTTCGCAGGGTTAATTAAATGTAGTAACCTAGAGATTTTTTGGGTGGGCCTCCTTCCCCGCATTTTTCGGACAAGCCTGCGTATTATGGTAGGCTAGTGTAGCAAAACTGTCTTCAAAACTGTTTGGGGCCCAAATCCCTATGGGCCCCAATGCTAAGTGCCCAAAATAAGCAGGAATTGCATGAAACAACATTTTTCACTAGTCCTGCTAGGGTGAAGTGAGGGTAAGGTCGTTGTGAGCTAGAAACGTGTCTACCAGATCTGTTATATTGTACTCTCCCAAGGGCTTCGTGCAGTGCTCTACAGGCAGTAAATGCTCAATAACTACAATTGTTTGATCACTGGCTTCATGTACAGTGAGGGCTTCCAACAGAACTGCTTTGGTCCTGGTACCAAATGCTTCAGGCCTTGGTCTGATGGGGAAGCAAGTTTCCAGGATGAAATGACTCAAACTCATAGGGCCAATCGATTGTATTATGTGAGCAATTACAGCGTACAGAGCACTGTGCTAAATACTTGGGAGCATGTACTATAAAAGTTGGTAGACAAATTCCCTGGCCACCACAAGCTTACAGTCTGAAATAACCTCCCCTTATCGCACCACTGCCTCTGCCTCTTATCGTACCCCTTCTCCACACACACACAAGGAATCCAGATGGCATCATGTCCACTTGATTGGCAAACAACTACCCTCTCACCCACCGTGAGCCCCCAGTGAAGCCTGAAGGGGACTCAGAGAAGCCCCCAGGCCCAGCTAGGCTAGCTGCAGAGTGATGAAAGGAACACAGAGACAGAAATGAGCACTCAGGCAGCAGCTGTCAGAGAGACATCAGAGCCAATCAAGTGGCACCAGCGAGAGGGTCGTAGAACCCACACGTTCATGCTGAATTGATATAGAAAATGCCAGCGGCACCCAAGTTCTGTTAGATGGCTAATAATAACTGTGGTACTTGTTAAGCATTTACTATGTGCTAAGCACTGTACTAACCTCTGAGGTTAGTACTAAACCCTCCCCATCCACCCCGCCTTACCTTCTTCCCCTCCCCACAGCACCTGTATATATGTATGTTTGTATGAATTTATTACTCTATTTTATTTGTGCATATTTATTCCATTTATTTTGTAACTATGTTTTGTTTTGTTCTCTGTCTCCCCCTTCTAGACTGTGAGCCCACTGTTGGGTAGGGACCGTCTCTATATGTTGCCAACTTGTACTTCCCAAGCGCTTAGTACAGTGCTCTGCACACAGTAAGCGCTCAATAAATATGACTGAATACAAGGTAATCGGGTTGGATGCAGTCCCTGTCCCATATAAGGCTCATGGTCTTAATCCCCATTTTACAGATGAGGTCACTGAGGGCCAGAGAAGTAAAGTGAGTTGCCCAAGATCACGCACCAGACAGGTGGCAGAGCCGGGATTGGAATCCAGGTCCTTCTGACTCCCGGACCCTTGCTCTATCCACTAAGCCACCCTGCTTTTCAATGAGGCAGCTATGGTGAGGGCAGTTGAGACACTTGGACAATTCAACTCGCCTTTTGGTTTACCCTCTTGAAGGTTCTCGTCCCCCTTCTAGACTGTGAGCCCACTGTTGGGTAGAGACCATCTCTATGTGCTCCCAATTTGTACTTCCCAAGCACTTAGTACAGTGCTCTGAACACAGTAAGTGTTCAATACGATTGAATTAATTAATTAATGGGCCAAACATATTTTGAGCAAGACTGGGTTACAGGAAACTAAGATCAAGACTTGAAAAAAAAATTATAAGCTCGGCAGGTGGCTGAAGCAACAGTGAGACGAAGAACAATCTTTTCAGCTCGTGGTGTGTGGTAGGATTATCCAGCATGTAAAAATCTTTCTAATCACACCCGAACACATGAGACTCTTACTATTAATTGCAGCACAGAATACAAGAATGGATTTAATACACACACTTCATAAAGATAGGACTTTCTAATAGAGCTCAGGGCATTTTTGATCCAAAGCAGGTATTTCTGAACTCCACCCAAATTTCTACATGAAAAAATTAAAACTGATGCAAAGCACTGGCATAAGTCATTATGGCTCTGAAAATGTTTTCATCTGTGGATGATTAGGATTTTAATGCTTGGCCTGCAACTTCCACTGTTTCAGAGCCAAAGATGTAACAGCTTCAAAGAATAAAAGAATTACTCTATATTTGTCAGAAACTATTCACCAAACAAGCATTGCCACTTGGCTAACATTACCTGTCTGGCTTGAGGCCCGTGGAATTGAAGAGTGTTGGAACAAAAAGGGGCAAAAAATTTTAAATGCTTGGGTAACTGCAGCCAAACTCTTACATAGCACTTTGCAATCCTGTGTTCAGCACGACAGGTTTGTTGGTTTCAGGTTTTTGGGATTTCTTTGGTTTTTCTGTCTTATAGTAATCATCATCATGATAATGGTGGTATTCGTTCAATGCTTATGAAGTACTGGGGTAGATACAAGTTAATCAGGTCAGACAGTTCCTAGTCCTCATTTGACTGACAGTTTAAGGAGGAGGAAAAAAGTATGTTATCCACATTATAAGGATGGGTAAAATGAGGTACGGAGAAGGTGACTTGCCCAACGTCACACAGAAGACAAGTGACAGAGCTGGGATTAGAACCCAGGTCCTCTGACTCCCAGCTCCATGCTCTTTTCGCTAAGCTAAGCTGCTTCCTAAACACCCACATCATAATAATGATAATTAGTAATTATGGTATTTGTTAAATGCTTACTATGTGCCAAGCACTATTCTAAGCATTGGGGTAGATCCAGGGTAATCAGGTTGTCCCACATGGGGTTCAAAGTCTTAGTCCCCATTTTACAGATGAGGTAACTGGCAGAGAAAAGTTAAGTGGTTTGCCCATAGCAGATAAATAGCGGAGCCGGGATTAGAACCCACGTCCTGTGACTCCCCAGTCTGTGCTCATTCCACTAAGCCATGCTGCTTCTCTCAAATACTGGCCAAACTACATGCTAGTTAGAGGAGAAAATCCACAGGTATGGAGGAAGCAGAGGAAGGTGGCATCTTGGAAGGGCAGTCCCTCTAGAGGAAGGGGAACTGCAACTGGATCAAAGTGAATCCAGTCAGTCTCTGGGATCTAGTTCTCTTCTCTCCACATACCTAGTATCCTTCTTACCTCTCCGCCCCCTCAACCCCTCTGGGAGATGGGGACTGACTGTCTCTCTCCTCCTCTCCCCCTGCCTCCCAAAACCCAAATCCCAAATCTGTCCTACTGCTCTGGACCCAGTCATCAGAATGAGAATTTTGACTTCCTGCCAGTTTTCCAGAACCGGTAACTTTTGGAGCCAAAAGGCTGTGGGATACTGCCAAGACCACTTATGGAAAGTGAATTACAGCATCTTATAATTTACTACTTTGGGCTATGAGCACATAGGCTGAGTAAGGTGGGTTTAACCCACACTTACAGGGGAACCTTCTTCAGTGCTTGGTTGTTTTCCTGAACATTAAGCTGCAAAAGGCTACAAAACTCTGCTATTGTCTCTGAGGAACTGCGGTACACTCTCTGGGGCAGTGTGTTAACTTAAATCGTCTAGGGTTTCTAAAAACTCAACTCCACACTGCATTCTTTCTACCATTTAATTACCTCTCAATCTATCCATGGAAAGTTGTAGGGATAGCATTTATTGAGCATCTATTGTGTACAGTGCATTGTACTAAGCACCTGGGAGATGCAACAGAAGATCAAGAGCCCAGGCCTGGGAGTCAAAGGACCTGGGTTCTAATCCCAGCTCTGCCACTTGTCCAAGGTCACACAGCAGGCAAGTCACTTCACTTTTCTGTGCCTCAGTTACCTCAACTACAAAATGGGGATCAAAACTGAGAGCCCATGTGGGACACAGACTATGTCCAACCTGATTAGCTTGTATCTACCCCAGTGCTTAATACAGTGCTTGACTCATAGTAAGTGATTAACCAATACCATCATCATCAACCACCTGTACTGCTCCTGTACCTATTCTATTAAACATTCACTTGTCTAGATATTCATTTGGCTGTTTTCCTCCAAATTAAGTGTCTGTCTCTTCCTCTATGTTGGGAGAATACTCTCTCAAGCACTTAATACAGTGCCCTGTTCCCTGTGGGAGCTCAATAAATACTACTACTACTCAAGACCCCACTCAAGGTTGCACTTGGAGAGTTTCTAGTACTCTACCCGTCCCAGCTATGGGAGGGAGAGTCAAGCAGACGCCTACCCATTCCATTCCTAGCTTGGGCAGTGGTTAGCGAGTGGAAGGCAATCTGCTACAAGTCAAAACTCACCCGTGCTGGGCAGCAGCGGCCCGGGAGAGAGTCGAAGGCAGAGACTCAAGTTTACTGTGTGGAAGGTGGCAATGGTAGGCCACTTCTGTACTTTTAACCAAGAAAACTCTATGGATCCACTGCCAGAACAATTGCAGATGAAAAGCCGGGCATTCTGGGGGAGATGTGTCCATGGTGTCGCTATGGGTAGGAAATGACTTGACGGCATTAGACAAGACTATTCAAGAACTCTCCCACTCCACCCTTTTCCCACCTCAAAAGAAAGCAATGTCATAGTTTTAGGGTTAACCTGGTGATGAGGATTAGTGGCATAATGGGAAGCTGTGGACAGCCTCTGCATTTACAGAAGTCTCTCCCATCTCCCCTGTAGGCCCTTGCAAATTCCTCTATTGACCTATCAGCCAATCCCCGTGTGTGGCTCCAAAGACAAGGCAACTCAACCCTCCAATGACTGGAGATCATGAAGACATTAAAATAGCAACAACTGTCAGAACACGCTCTCTAGGTTCACGCCTCAGCACACTGGAGGCATGTGGGGCCCCGAGCCTGGATGTTCACACATTTGCAATTTCAAAGAGAGAGACCAGCGGAATCGGGAGAGGAACTCGACACAACCAGAGGCCAAGGCTCGATTACACCACGGGGACGCCGTGGCCTTGATCACCTGAAATCACAGCTCGGTGTCCCAGTGAGCGAGTTAGACACAGAGTGGCATTTATTAAGAACCGTTGCCATTTAAAACTTCTGGTCATGAGGTCCCCACTTCAGATGTAAAACTCAACGTTGACCCTTGTTCAATTTAACAATAGAATTTAGTGAGTGCCTACCACATGCAAAACGCAGTACTAGGCGCTTGGAAGATTGCAGTAGAATGAGTAAACGTGATTCCAGCCCTCACTTGTGTGATTTTGGGCAAGTCACTTAACTTCTCTGTGGGTCAGTTACCTCATCTGGAAAATAGGGATTTAGACTAAAAGCCCCATGTGGAGATGGACCTTGTCCAACCTGATTAGCTTGCTTCTACCCCAGCGCTTAATACAGTGCCTGGCCATAGCATAAGGGCTTAACAAATACCATTAAAAAAATTAGGATTGATTGTTCCTGTGCCCCACAGCCCGAAACAGCACCCCATTTACATTTGACTTCCTATGCCTGTGTTGATCTTGATTATGCCAATAAATTACTTCAAATTGAGGTCTTGGATGTAGTTAAGTACATCCAACCTGATGATCAGTTTCTAGCACAGTGCTCTGGCAGCATTTCCTATATGAACACCATAACAGCCGTTATAAGAAAGAGGCAGGTGTGACCAGGCCAACGATATCTAGACTGTAAGCTCACTGTGGACAGGGAATGTGTCTGTTATATTGTACTCTCCCAAGCACTTATTACAGTGCTTTGCACACGGTAAGCACTCAATAAATACTACTGAATGAATAAATCTCTCTCCACCATTCCCCTCCATCAGTTATGGGGCATCAATTTCCTCCTAGTGCAGTGCACTCCCCTGAGAGGGTGCTCAATAAATACTAATACTACTCCTCATGGTGCAATGTGTTGCCCTCAGGAAAGGGCAACAGATTCATTCAATTATTCAATGGTATTTATTGAGCACTTACTGTGTGCAAAGCACTGTACTAAACGCTTGGGGGAGTACAATATAACAGTTTCATTCATTCATTCAATTATATTTATTGAGCACTTACTGTGTGCAGAACACTGTACTAGGTGCTTGGGAAGTGCAATGTACAAAACACATTCCCTGCCACTTTTCCTACTCCCCATGCACTGACTCTACGTGGCATACAAACAGCTTACCTACTGCTGGAGCATTTTTTCAGGCCAATTTTTGGAGAGATCCCTTAGGAGCAGAGATTTTGAGCTTCCTTTCTGTACCTCAAAACATGTGACTACAGCTCACAATCCACCAAATTCCAAATTACAGGACAGGATAAAGGTCCCCCAATCCTGAACTGGGGTTCCCCTAGGCCTCCCCGCTGTCCCTGGAGGAGCTGTCTGCTGTGTTAGGCGAAGAAGACACTAAACCTTCAGTCCCCTGTAAGCTCCTGCGATCACCTGTTTGGGCATCTGGTCTCTATGATTCTATGGGGAAGCTGGGTTGGCTGAAGAGAGTGAGATGAGGAGAGAGAGGAGAATAAATCCAAGTCACCTGGAAATTCAGCAGGTATTAACAGAGGTGCCAGCACCTACAATCATCACAGTCTGGTGGAAGGTACTTCCCTTTTAAAAACAACTGATCATCATTACAGCCTGATTTCTTGTTTGGTTCCTGACCAGATTTTTCTGGGAGAATTCACATCATCTCTGTCTGAGACACACCAACCCTTCTTATCTAAACACCGCTTTAAAAAAAGTGGCCAGCTTTGATTATCTCTTTTCATATTTAATACAAATCATATTGATGATATTTTTCCATCTTGCCAACTCCAAGGCATTTAAGAGTTCTTTAGAGTCTCAGATTTCTTACACACACTCCACTTATGTAAGAAAGGTGATTATCCTTATTTGATTACAATATAAGCCACAACACAATAGAAGCCACAACACAGAAGGCTAAATAAGTAACCTATCCTAGGCCAAGGGGAGAGTGAAGGTTAAACCCACTCCACTTCACAGCCACTCTGCCTGACAGAGCTGTGTAGGAAGTGGCACTGCCACATGTCTGCTGTGAGTCCTTGGGAAAGTCACTTAACTTCTCTGTGCTTTGCTTACCTCATCTGTAAAATGGGGATTAATATTGTGAGCCCCATGTGGGACATGGATTGTGTCCAACCTGATTAGCTTGTATCTACCTGCCACATAATAAGCTCTTAACAAATATCACTTTAAAAAAAATCAGCTCCAATTTTAGCAGTTATCCTCCCTTGAGATGCAGTGAAAGTAGAACCTCCCCACCCCAAAAATGCATCATTTTTCTTTTTGTCCATTATAAAGTTGTCCTTCTCTCTAAAGGCAAGTTTGCATATAGCCCTTTTAAAGCACTTATTTATTCATCTTTCCAGCTTCCCATTCTTTTTTTCTTCCTTCCTGAAAATAACTTGCCTGTAGCCCACCTGAAACTGTAAGCTTGCAGAAGGCAGGGGTGGTGTCTTTATCGTGCTTTCCCCACAGCGTGGTGGTGATGAAACAGTCAGTAAGAAAGGAGCCTCCTGGGCTCTACCACCAGTAAAATTTTTTGACCAAAGACCTACCCAGGGCATCTTGCATGGTGAATAGGCTCACTCAAAGTCCTGAAAATAGTAGGCTCTCATGGCAGCATAAATGGCAGCAGCAACCGAAGTTTCTAGCCTATGGCACTGTAGCCCAACACCGATGGTCACCTGGGTTCTAATCCTGGCTCCGCTGCTTGTCTGCTGTGTGACCTTGGGCAAATCACTTCACTTCTCTGTGCCTCAGTTCCCTCACCTGTCAAATGGGGATTAAGACTGGGAATCCCATGTGGGACAGGGGCTGTATCCAACCCAATTTGCTTGTAGGGATCCCACTACTTAGTACAGTGCCTGACACATAGTAAGTGCTTAACACATACCGCCATTATTATTATGGCCATCAGTGGGTTTTGGATGAGATTGCATGATTGAGTTTTATGGCGTGTTCCATCTCTGTCCATCTATATGCTTGAACCCACTTCTCCAGTGAGACTATAACTGGCTGGGATTCATTTATTCGTTCATTCAATCGTATTTATTGAGCACTTACTTTGCGCAGAGCACTGTACTGAGTGCTAAATGAATGAGGGTGTGTGGCCCCGACACAAATTGGTAGAGCTATAATCAATTCCTTTCCTCGGGTTTTTTCCTTAAGGTTATAGACCAAAATCTTCCCTAACACACTTCTTCAAAGTTGAACTACCCACCAATCCCCTCTCCCTTTTGTCTAGTCAATCAGAGGTGGGTGGGACTCAGCACTCAACAGCTGCAATGGTTCCAGTGCTCCCTGCTTAATAATAATAATAATGATAATAATAATAATAATGATAATAATAATAATGGTACTTGTTAAATGCTTACTATGTGCCAGGCACTGTTCTAAGCGCTGGGGTAGATACAAGATGTTCGGGTTGGACACACTCCCTGTCCTACATAGGGCTCACAGTCTTAATCCCCATTTTACAGGTGAGGGAACTGAGACATAGAGAAGCTAAGTGACTTGCCCAAGGTCACACAGCAGACAAGTGGTGGAGCCGGGATTAAAACCCATGACCTCTCGATTCCCGGGCCCACGCTCCGCTAAGGTGGGTGAGGTTTCGGGTTGTGACCTTGCTTACCCTCTAAACTCATCATAATCAATGGTATTTATTGAGCACCTAGAGTGTCCAGAGCCCTGCATTAGGTGCTTATCACTTCATCTACAACCTAATATTTTCTTTAAATTGATTTCTTTACTGACCAAGTGATTATTGTGCATACATACCTCTACTAAATAAGCACTTGGCAGAGTCCAATAGAGGCACGATTCCTGCCTTCAAGGAGCTTAGAGTCTAATGGGGCAGAGACATAGACACACACACATACACACACAAATACATACAAAATGGAAAAATGCTTAAGTGGAGAGTAACTACTTGCAAGTTTGCTTTTAGAGGAAAGGACAGTTTACACTGGACAAATGGAATAAGAATGTTGACTTGATTTGTTTTACTCCCACTGCATCTCCAAAGGGTAGGCTGCTAAAAGTTGGAATGGCCCCTTTCTAAATTTTACCTCAGGGATGGCTTTATTTCAAGCCCAACAAATGTGTTCATCCATTCAGGATGTATCTGAGAGGGTCTTCACAACCCTCTTCTGACCCTTCCCTAGACTGCCTTCCACTCCCATAAGAACTCAAATTTTGAAATGAAGGACCTCCCACCACAAAACCAAAAATAAAACGTAGCCATAATACCCATCAAACAAGGCATACTTCACTTCTCAGTTTCACTCCAAGGAAAAGTAAACAGCCCCTTTCTCCCTCAGCCAGTAGCCCTGCTAGCAGGGGTTTATTTATAGACTTTTGCCTACTGTACAAGCCAAGATCTATTTTATAGTATGAACACAGGTCTCACGTCTACTGCACCCGTAGAAATAATCAGCAGGAAAAATGCGGTCCATTTGGTTAAAATGCTGTGAACTGGAGAAAGAAAAATAATCAAAAACTGGAGAGCATCCACAGCTGTGCTATCTCCACCAACCTTTACCAGAAACCAGTCTCCCAATTCCTCCCACCCGCAGCTGTCCAAGGCTCTGAACTCACTCCTTAAGATCGACTGACCTAAATTTAGTTTCCCAAAGCACCACATCCCAGTGGGACTAGAGGCTCCTTGCCTTCCATCCTCCAGTTTCTGATGGAACACAGCAGGAAATCCCGGACTCTACTCTTCTGAAGAGTGGATGGACCACAGAATCGAATCAAAGGATGACACTACCTCATAAAAATCAATCAATTATTTATTGATTATCAATTATCAGATATTACTACTGTTACATAATTAGCGTAATACTATATTTGTCAATTATCAAGTATTTATTGAGCAGATACTGTGTGCAGAGAACGATACGAAACACTTGGGAGAGTACAGAGTTGATAGATATGTTCCCTGCCCACAACGATTTGCCAGTCAACCAATCAATGGTATTCATTTAGTGCTCACTGTGTGCAGAGCACCATGCCATGCAACAGAATTGGTAGACAAGTGCAGGGACTGTGCCTGTTTATTGCTATAATGTACTCTCCCAAGTGCTTAGTACAGTACTTTGCACACAGTAAGTGCTCAATAAATACGAATGAATGAATGGACAAGGAGTTTACACTCTTGGGGCTGGAGAGGGACACACCAATACGTGCCATCCAGGCCACGTGGAGGGAAATTTCAACTTTTCAAAAATTGACTTGCTTCCGGTCCAGAGGGTAAGAAAATCCTGGGCCAGGATGAAACTTCAAGTGTTTCATCCTTCCCCACAGATGTATCTTGAACCACATGAAAAAACCCTCGAATAAATAGCCCTTCACTCTCTCCTCTGCGTGAACAATGGTCCAGTAAGGCTGACTGGACTCACAGCATCAACCGCTGCCTCCACTGACCCAGCGGACTAAATCTCATCACTTCCCTCATGGTGGGAAAGCCACAGATGAGCCAGCTCTTGGCCCTGCCAGCCATGTCCTGGCTAGGGCATAGAGTTCCACGGGTGAGGAGTTGGGCGGGATTGCCAAGAACTTTTAAGTGCAGGACCCATTTACGGCCAAAGTGACCACAGCACAGTGCCGTAATGCTATAAGCCTGAAGGTGGCAGTCACTGTGGTCTTCCATCAATCATATTTAAAATAATAATAATATTAATAATAATAATAATAATAATAATAATATTTGTTAAGGGCTTACTCTTTGCCAAGCACTGTTCTAAGCACTGGTAGATACAAGGGTTGCTCCATGTGGGGCTCACGGTCTTAATCCCCATTTTACAGATGAGGTAACTGAGGCACAGAAGTGAAGTGACTTGCTCAAAGTTACACAGCTGACAAGTGGCGGAGCCGGGATTAGAATCCACGACCTCTGACTCCCAAGCCCGTGCTCTTTCCATTAAGCGCCAGTTGAATGCTTACTATGTGCAGAGCACTGTATTAAATGCTTGGGAGAGTACAATAAAACAATACAACAGACACATTCCCTGCACATGTCGCCCAGCTACTTTTCTGGATTTTGGCTCAGCCTTTCCACCTCGGAGAATGCCCTAGATGGTGCTTCAGTCAGGACCACTGATGGCGTGGTCCTATCATATAGGACCAGGACTAGAACCCAGGACTCCTGGTTCTGAGCTATGCTCGATCCACTGGAACAATGGCAAGGCTCCCTTACCCAAGAGAGGCTGAGTTCAAAGTCCCAGGATACCTTGTTCCACCGCTGGACAATCAAATCGTATTTATTGAGCGCTTACTGTGTGCAGAGCACTGTACTAAACACTTGGAAGAGCACAATACAACAGAATTGGTAGTCACATTCCCTAGCCACAACGAGCATACAGTCTAGAAGAACCAAGTTGCCATTCACACGCTGCCCACACCGAGAAATAATGTGGCCTACCATTAAGAACACAGGCCTGGGAGTCTGAGGACCTGGATTCTAATCCCAGTCCCGGAACTTCTCTGCAGTGTGACCTTGGGCAAGTCCTTTAACTTCTCTGTGCCCGTGTTCCCTCATCTGCAAAATAGGGATTCAGAGCCTGTTCTCCCTCTTACCTCTGACTGTGAGCTCCTTGTGGGGCCTGATTATCTTAATACAGAGCTTTAATACAGTGCTTGACACACTGTAAGCACTGAACAAATGTAAGCGCTTAGTACAGTGCTCTGCACACAGTAAGCGCTCAATAAATATGATTAAATGAATTACTATTATTATGATCATTACCTCCTGGCCCAACCCTCTCAGACCTGAGAGCAGAGGACAGGGGCATGGAAACACTATTGCTCTGCTCTCTCCCCCTCTAGACTATCCTAAGCACTTGGGAGACCCTCCTTGTGGGTCTGTTTATTGTTGTATTGCATTCTCCCGAGCGCTTAGCACAGTGCTCTGCACACAATAAGCGCTCAATAAACAGTCTACTAGACTGTGAGCCCGTTGTTTGGTAGGGACTGCCTCTATATGTTGCCAACTTGTACTTCCTAAGCACTTAGTACAGTGCTCTGCACACAGTAAGTGCTCAGTGAATACGATTGAATGAATAAATACGACTGACTGACTGAACAAGGGGACAATGCCACTAGCGATCCCAGCTGCACAGTGGGGAAACCGACCTCAGAAACAAGCTTTGCCGAAGGCATCTGACATTGGGAGGAAGATCTGGACTGGGTTACTCATGCTTCAGGGCGGTCTTCCTGCTCCTCGACCTCATTTGAAACATTTTTCACCCTGCAGTTTAACTGTTGCACAATGGTTCTTGTCCCGAGGGGGAATGGCGTACTCTTCCAGACAGATGCAACAGACTGACACTGAAAGAATAGCAGCTAGAGGTAGGCAAAGAGAAACCTGGAAATTTTGCACATGCACCACTTTGTATGTTCAGTGATTTGTCCCATCAGAGTAAAACTCATCATGGACATGTGCCCTACTGAGAGCTCACCTCCTCCAGGAGGCCTTCCCAGACTGAGCCCCATCCTTCCTCTCCCCCTCCTCCCCCTCCCCATCCCCCCCGCCTTACCTCCTTCCCCTCCCCACAGCACCTGTATATATGTATATATGTTTGTACGTATTTATTACTCTATTTATTTATTTATTTTATTTGTACATGTTTATTCTAATTATTTTATTTTGTTAATGTGTTTTGTTTTGTTCTTTGTCTCCCCCTTCTAGACTGTGAGCCCACCGTTGGGTAGGGACCGTCTCTATATGTTGCCAACTTGTACTTCCCAAGCGCTTAGTACAGTGCTCTGCACACAGTAAGCACTCAATAAATACAATTGAATGAATGAATGTGCCCTCTCAGCCTTCTTCCTCTGGAATTTCCTCAGGGGCATGGTACAACCAAGGAGTACTCCATAAATACTACTACCACCGCCCCTTTTGGGGCAATTTTGGGGATGTTTCTGTCCCTTCTCCTTCCTCCCTCTTCCCCCAGGGCCAGTCGCACATCTACACAGAAGGTTCTGATTACCAACCAACATCTTTGTTCTGTGGTTACAGATTTAGCAATTATAGGGTGAATGGCAACTGCTAGCTTTGGACTCCCACCAACAACAGAACCACTGGCTTGGACATACAAACTGGGAGGTAATAATAATAGTAATAATAGTGACTATTATTATTATTGTTATTATTATTATGGTACTTGTTGAGCACTTACTATGTACCAGGCACTGTACTAAGTGCTGGCGGTAGATCCACAAACAATGGCAATTAAAAGTCAGTGAGTGGGAGGGATGATGGAGTCAGCCCACCATGCCAAAATCTTAGAGTTAATGGGGAGGAGAAAAGGCAACTGAAAACAGTGATCAGGGAGAGATAAAATGCTGGCACTTACTTTTGATGCCTGTTATTTTTAATTTGTTTACTTTACCTTGTTTACTCTTTTCTGGTATCTGATCCCCCCATTTTTATCAGTCTTTACTGATAAAGTGGTCTTTACTGAGTGCTTACTGTGTATGGAGCACTGTACTGAGTGCCTGGGAGAGTGTTCCTTGTGGGGAGGGGCTACCAACTCTGTTGCAGCATACCCTCCCAAGTGCTTAATACAGCACTCTGCACACAATAAGCGCTCCATAAATACCACTGACTGAATATTAAAGTGCTGAGCGTCCCTCATGGTCCAGGAAAACCACTCAAGTTTACATCCTTGAGTCTCTCCAGTGGTTAGGATAGTCCTTTGTTCATTTTTTTATGGTATTTGTTAAGCACTTAATAAGACATCGTACTAAGCACTGGGGTAAATACAAGCTTATACCAGTCCCTTTCCTACATGGGGATGGAGACCATGAGCCCTATTTGACAGATGAGGTAAATGAGGCACAGGAGTGAATTGACTTGCCCAAAGTCGCAGGGCAGACAAGTGATGGAGCCGGGATTAGAACCCAGGTCCTTCTGACTCCCAGCTCTGCATTCTACCCACTAGGCAAAACTGCATCGTAAGGGTTTCAGTCAATGCCAATATTCACTGACTTCCAGGAACAGTTCTAACAAATCAGCCCAAGTCAAACAATGTTTGGAAAAAGAAGGAAGAGGGTCAACCACTGAAAGCAACAGATTTGTCTCACCGATCAGTTTCTACCAGCCTTGTGTCTTGTGTTCTGCAGTTTTCTGTGGAATCTTTAAATCCTGTCAGTGGCATTTGAGTGCTAGATATTGTACCAAATGTGCAATAGCAAGATACATGTTCCCTGCCCTCCAGGAGCATAAACTCCAGGGTGGGGAGAAAGATACGAAAAATAATTTGCAGATAGTGATAGAGTTAGAACAAGCAAGGAAGCAATAGGAACATATCAGGACAAAACAGCTGAATAAATAGTTGGACAACAAATAAAAAGAGAGTTGCATGGAAATGAGTGAGTCTCCTTACGTGGTCCCAAAGGAACTCAACCTCCTCAACCAGCAAGCAAATTTCCTGAGTACCAAGAATGCGATCAGTTTCTGAACGTCAAAGTTCTGGCTCTCCCAATCCCCGGAGTTGAATGCGCCGTTGTGAACAGGTCATTCTTTCCAGAGGATATGGTACGTTTAAAAGCCAGATGTGTGCCTATAGAGCTTACCTTAGACAAAAGGGCAGGCCCCATGTTCGTCTGCCTATATGCTGCCTGAATGGCAGTTATAAAAACATGGTGCTTCTGGCAGCTAGAAATTAGGTGACTAAGTAATGAAAAACATGCCAAAGATCATCCAAAAAAAAAAAAAGTGAACAGACATGCCCAAGAAAGGATTGAAGGGCTGGAATGGAAAGAATGTGGCTGTGTGGAATATAATGAACCGCTAACAGTCTTCGTATTTTCTTATGCTATAGGCAAAGATACCAGCTGAGATTATAAAGCCAAGAAAATTCAAACGTATATACTAAAAGGAGAGTGTAACCTTTAAAATGTGTGCACTATATTGTGAGAATATTTCAAATGCAAATGTTTTCCCAAAGAACATTGGTTACATATTTCAGTTTCTTGGCTGCTCCAAGATACTTCAGATTCTTGAATTATTCTAACAAGAAAAGATGGAGTGGTTTCTTTAGATTCCCCTTTGTTTTCCACTAGAAGAGCAGCAAACTTTATGCCTTTTGTTTAAGTTCTTGAGTGTCTCGCTTTTCTAAGCCCCGCTCCCCGCTTCTAATTCTGACCCCTCCCGGAGGGTAATTGCAAGCATCTATGATATATGCTCTGTACCTTCTCAGCTGAAAAGAAAACACACCTACAGCATTTCAAATTAACCACTGACCCTTGCTCTCCCACGATAAACAAACTCTTTTGAAAAATCTCAATTGCATTGTGTCTAAATTGATTAAAGTCGCAGCCTAGTGAACTCATGTGGTGTTTAACTTCTCACATATACCAACAGCATTCTGCCCTTCTCCTCAATTACCCCCTTCCAGAAGAGGCCATCACTGTCCAATGAGCAGGCACATTGGGCTTCTACTTCATTACACTAACCAACAGCGAGTTAGGAATACGTAGGAGAGGAATAAACAAGCTAATTTATCATCAGGACAGTGCCGGCTTTCAGCTTCTTAAACCTCGGATACTTCAAGTGGTTCGGCTGGACTTATCAATAGTTATGATTCTGTAAGGGGTCCAGTCACAACGGGGTAGGACAGAGCCGGCTTTCAGCTTCTTAAACCTCGGAAAATTTGAGTGGTTCGGCTGGACTTATCAATAGTTATGATTCTGTAAGGGGTCCAGTCACAACAGGGTCCACTGATCACACATTTTGCCAGTGAATAAGTCTGTCAAAGCACCAAATTCCACGGTATCCTCCCGCCACACAGCTTGAAGGATTTCGCTCTAAATTAATTGGCTCATTTACAAGGAAAGCAGAGCTCGGCTTTTTGATGGTAAATTTTTGGAAGGAACAAGATCTTACTAGCTCCCGGTGATTTTCTTCATCCTTCCGGCGGTGACCCGGCTTGTTTTGTGAAGACTGGCTACCTCGTTCACCAGCAAAGTCCCACTGTGCTCGTGACCCACCCCACTCCAGGTTTCAGGAACGCAAGTAGCGTGGGGGGTAGAGGGAATTTGAAAGCAGGCAGGAGACAGCTTCAGAAGGAGGAGATACTGTTCTTTAATCCTCGGGAACTCTGGGGTGAGATCATGCATTCTGTGCCTCTAAGACAAACAGCATGGTCTAGTGGATAAAGCACGGGCCTGGGATTCAGAAGGACCTGGGTTCGAATCCTGACTCCACCAACTGTCTGCAGTGTGACCTTGGGCAAGTCTCTTCACTACTCTGTGCCTGTTACCTCATCTGTAAAATGGGGATTAGGACTGTGAGGCCCACGTGGGACAGAGACTGTGTCCAACCTGATTAGCTTGTATCTAACCCCAGCACTTAGACCAGGGCTTGACAGTAAGCGCTTAACAAATGCCCTCACTGTTAATGCAGAACAGAAAGATGGGCCGACTACAATCTCTGCCACTCGCTCCAAACTGGGATGTTGAACTCAGGATTGGCATGGAGATGGGGGTCAAAGGTCGGCCTAGAAGGGGAGTCTAAATCGAACTCAAGATCATCAACACGTGGGAAGAAGGGGAGATTGTGGGGAGGAGGAAAGAAAGAACCGTTAAAGAGTCACTGTGTGGTTTTCAAAGATTTGCGCCCCTCAAGGGACAGGGTCCATATCTAATTCCCACCTATATATTCATTCATTCATTCAATCATATTTATTAAGCTCTTACTGTGTGCAGAACATTGTACTGAGCACTTGGGAAAGTACGGTACAACAGTAAATAGTGACAATCCATGCCCACAACGAGCTCACAGTCTAGAGTGGGGGAGACAGACATCAATACAAATAAATAAAATTACAGATATATACATAAGTGCTGTGTGACTATGAGGAGGGGGAAAAGCAAAGGGAGTAAATCAGAGCAACGCAGAATATACTCTTTACCAGTGCTTAGTACAGTGCTCTGCACACACTAAACTCTTACTGCTACTCTACACGCTAAACACTATTACTACTGTGGAAGTTCACTTGGGTGCAAGATATTATCTTTTATTAACAATAATAATAATAATAATGATGGTATTTGTCAAGTGCTCACTGTGGAGCAGGCACTTTATTAAGCGCTGGGGTGGATACCAGCAAATCGGGTTGAACACAGTCCCTGTCCCACATCGGGCTTCCAGTCGCAATCCCCATTTTACAGTTGAGGTAACTGAAGCCCAGAGAATACTAATAATAATAATGGTATTTGTTAAGTGCTTACTATGTGCAAAGCATTGTTCTAAGCACTGGGGGGATACCAGGTAATCAGGTTGTCCCACGTGGGGCTCAATCTCAATCCCCATTTTACAGATGAGGTAACTGAGGCCCAGAGAAGTGAAGTGACTTGCCCAAGGTCACACAGCAGACAAGTGGCAGGGCCAGGAATTAGAGAATTAGAAGCCTATCGAAGCCATCTAACTCTTTCCCTCTCCTACAAGCAAGCTCTCTTATTTACTGAAAACTTACTGTGTGCAGAGCACTGTACTAAGCGCTTGAGGGAGTCCAATATAACAGAGTTGGTAGACACACTCCCTGCCCACAATGAGCTTACAGTCTACAGGGATCGGGGCTTGGGTTTGGCAGGCCCATGTACCCTCTAAGAAGGAAGGAAGAATCCAGTGAACACAGGGAAGAGGTGAGGAGGAGTAGACTGTAAGCTCGCTGTGGCCGGAGAATGTGTCTGTTATATTGTGTTTACTCTCCCAAGCACTTAGTACAATGCTCTGCACACAGTAAGTGCTCAATAAATACGGTTGATTGATTGACTGGATATGGCACTGTTGCCCATTCGCAAAGTGCTCCATACCAGCTTCAGGACCTGCCCCCAATTTCGATGAAAACCTCCCAGGAAGAGTCTCCAGAGAGGGGCCTGGAGGCCGCTCCCTCCCCTAGCCCCCTATCAATCAATCAATCAATCGTATTTATTGAGCGCTTACTGTGTGCAGAGCACTGTACTAAGCGCTTGGGAAGTACAAGGTGGCAACATATAGAGACAGTGGCTGGCCAGCCCCGCTCCAAACAGAATTCCCAATCCTTCACTGGAAACACTCTTGACACTTTTTTTTTCCTGATTCTCACACTTCCTCCTCGTGCCTGTGTTCTCCAATGCTGCCTGGTTCCACAGCCAAGAGTCAGTCTAGGTAGGCCGGGGAGGTTTCTGCCTGCCCCTGAGGCACATATTTCACCCACATGTTTTAATAGATCTTAGGAACTTGGATGAATGGGTGGATACACTCCCACCCACTAGACATATATGCCGCACACCCATAGAACGCACGGATCATCTGCCTCCTCCTCGGTCACGCTTTGCTGGTAGGCTGGAAGGCAGCAGAGATGTCCGGACTCCCCTGGGAACCCAGAAGAGCGGGTTCCCTTTTCCTCAAGGGAACCGTTACTACCCTCAGCTGTTTCTGTTTCTATTAAATGGTATTTGTTAAATGCCAGGCCGGGCATTGTACTAAATGCTGGAGTGGAGACAAGATAATCAGGTTGGACACAATCCATGTCCTACATGGAGCTCCGTCTTAATCCCCTTTTACAGATGAAAGAAGTGACTTGCCTAAAATCACGGTGGCAGAGCCGGGATTAGAATCCAGGTCATTTTGACTCCCAGGCCCATTGTCTATCCAGTAGGCCACGCTGCTTCTTCTTTTCCATCTCAGTTACAAATGTACCAGAGAAATGGCTTAGCTCAAAAGATCTCGCCCTGAACCAGACCCAGGAACGGTCAAATCCAGTAGAAGCATTCCCTCTCCCCACCTCCAGACCACACGCTAGGCTACAAAACTCCTCGGAGGGCCACGAGGGGGAGACAGAGAACAGAACCAAACATACCAACAAAATAAGATGAATAGGATAGAAATGTACAAGTAAAATAAATAAATAAATAAGTAAATAGAGTAATAAATATGTACAACCATATATACATATATACAGGTGCTGTGGGGAAGGGAAGGAGGTAAGATGGGGGGATGGAGGAGGGGGACGAGGGGGAGAGGAAGGAAGGGGCTCAGTCTGGGAAGGCCTCCTGGAGGAGGTGAGCTCTCAGCAGGGCCTTGAAGGGAGGAAGAGAGCTAGCTTGGCGGAGGGGCAGAGGGGAGGGCATTCCAGGCCCGGGGGATGACGTGGGCCGGGGGTCGACGGCGGGACAGGCGAGAACGAGGTACAGTGAGGAGATTAGCGGCAGAGGAGCGGAGGGTGCTGGGCTGGGCAGTAGAAGGAGAGAAGGGAGGTGAGGTAGGAGGGGGGCGAGGTGATGGAGAGCCTTGAAGCCCAGGGTGAGGAGTTTCTGCCTGATGCGCAGATTGATGGTAGCCACTGGAGAATTTTTGAGGAGGGGAGTAATATGCTCAGAGCGTTTCTGGACAAAGATAATCCGGGCAGCAGCATGAAGTATGGATTGAAGTGGAGAGAGTACACGAGGATGGGAGATCAGAGAAGGCTGGTGCAGTAGTCAGACGGGATAGGATGAGAGCTTGAATGAGCATGGTGACAGTTTGGATGGAGAGGAAAGGGGTGGATCTTGGCAATGTTGCGGAGCTGAAACCGGCAGGTGTTTGGTGACGGCTTGGATGTGAGGGGGTGAATGAGAGAGCGGAGTCGAGGATGACACCAAGGTTTGCGGGCTTGTGAGACGGGAAGGATGGTAGTGCCGTCAACAGAGATGGGAAAGTCAGGGAGAGGGACAAGGGGTTTGGGAGGGAAGACAAGTGAGCTCAGTCTTCGACATGTTTAGCTTTAGTGCGGCGGCGGACATCCAGAGGGAGATGTCCTGAAGGCAGGAGGAGATGCGAGCCTGGAGGGAGGGGGGAGAGAGCAGGGGCAGAGATGTAGATCTGGGTGTCATCAGCGTAGAGATGATAGTTGAAGCCGTGGGAGCGAATGAGGTCACCAAGGGAGTGAGTGTAGATTGAAGAACAGAAGGGGACCAAGCACTGAACCTTGGAGGAACCCCCACAGTAAGAGGATGGGAGGGGGAGGAGGGAGCCTGCAAAAGAGACTGAGAAAGAACGACCAGGAGAGATAAGAGGAGAACCAGGAGAGACGGAGTCTGTGAAGCCAAGGTCAGATAGCGTGTTGAGGAGAAGGGGTGTGTCCACAGTGTCAAAGTCAGCTGAGAGGTCGAGGAGGATTTAGGGACAGAATATGAGCCGTTGGATTTTGCAAGCAGGAGTCATTGGGTGACCTTGATGAGGGCAGTTTCGTGGAATGAAGGGGACGGAAGCCAGACTGGAGTGGGTCGAGGAGAGAGTTGGTTGTTGAGGAATTCTAGTGCAGCGCGTGTAGACAACTCGTTCATTTTATTCGAACAACGGGGCATGCCTACACAGAATGGGCCACTTCCAATTTGTTTCATCATCTCTTGACTTCACTCCTTCTCTGTTTTCTTACTCTAGACCACCAAAAGTTGTTAGGCAGCGGGTGGGATGGAGACATTCAGGCACTGAGGATGATAAAGAAAACTGATAATCTACAAAGGGACCCAAGGTTACCCCGGGACCCAAATTTATGTTCTCTGGCTTGGTCTTCAGTCTCGGGGACCAGGTACTGGTATCCTGCCCTCTTAATCCATTCATTCATTCATTCATTCAATTGCATTTATTGAGCATTTACTGTGTGCAGAGCACTGTACTAAGCGCTTGGAAAGTACAGTTCGGCAACAGAGACAATCTCTACCCATTCTCTTTCTCCATGTTCTTTTTTTTAATGGTATTTGTTAAACGCTATGTGCCAGGCACTGTACTAAGCACCAGAGTAGGTACAAACTAATCAGGTTGGAGCCACTCCATGTCCCACAGTCTTAATCCTCATTTTACAGATGAGGTAACTGAGGCACAGAAGTTGGGCGACTACCCAAGGTCACATGGTAGACATGTGGCAAAGCCAGCATTAGAATCCACATCCTCTATCTCCAAGTCCCATGCTCTTTCCACCAGGCCTGGCTGCTTCTGCTTTCCCAACCTTTCCCTGCGTTTATTCTCTTTTAACTGTCTTTTGAACCAAGAACAGCTCTAATTGGCCCAGTAAATAGAATCTCATCTCGCTTTACACACAATTTCTTTGCACTAGTCACACTCGCACTTTGTAGGGGGTGGCAGGGGGACTCGGAACCCAATCTCTTTTTACCATGTAAAAACTGGATTCATATTACGCTCTTCCAACATCTGCTAATTTAGGGACACCTGCTTTGGCCCTGGCCAGGCCATGGCAAGGTGAGCCAAGGTTGAGGGGTACACGTCCCTCCTGGTTTTGTGCTGTCTCAAGTTGGGGTGGGGGATTATGACTCCAGCAAGCACAGTGGCCGTGGTGTTTACAGAGAGCCCAGTGCATTTACCCATTTACCCAGAGCCCAGGGCTTTGGAGTTAGAGGTCATAGGTTCAAATCCCGGCTCCACCACTTGTCTGCTGAGTGACTTTGGGCAAGTCACTTAACTTCTCTGTGCCTCAGCTACCTCATCTGTAAAATGGGGATTAAGACTGTGAGCCCCACGTGGGACAACCTGATAATCTTGTAACCTCCCCAGCGCTTAGAAAAGTGCTTTGCACATAGTAAGCATTTAATAAATGCCATTATTATTATTATTATTTACCAGGACTACAAGCCCCGACAGCCCAGAGATTTTAGTCTCTGTCCCCACTGTTGAATTGTAAACTTTTTAAAGGACAATTGTATTTATTGAGCGTTTACTATGTGCAGAGCACTGTACTAAGTGCTTGGGAGAGTACAATAAAACAATAGACACATTCCCTGCCAACAATGAGCTTCATGAATACTTTATTGTACTCTCCGAGGTGCTTAGTACTGTACACTGCACCCGGTGGGTGCTCAATAAATACTACTGATTGAGAAGAAGTCACTGGCCCAACTCCAAACTACACAGATATGGGTTCCTTCCTCAAGACTGTGAGCCTGTTGTTGGCTCTGTACATCTGTACATCTGTATATGTTGCCGATTTGCACTTCTCTAGCGCTTAGTACAGTGCTCTGCACAAAGTAAGTGCTCAATAAATACAATGGAATGAGTGAATGAAGCTCAGGCAGGACCTTAACCTGCAGATCTTGGCTCTCAAAAGGGTCCTCAATGGGCACAGTAGGAAAAGACCTGAGAAAAGCTTTTTTTATTTTTTTTTACTTTAAAAAAAAGGTATGTGTTAAGTGCTTACTATGTGTCAGACACTGTACTAAGGGTTGGGGTAGATACAAGGCAATCAGGTTGGACACAGTCCATGTCCCACACAGGACTCACAGTCTTAATCCCCATTTTGCAGATGAGGTAACTGGGGCACAGAGACAGTAAGTGACTCACCCAAGGTCACACAACAGAAAAGTGGCAGATCCAAGATTAGAACTCTTGACCTTTCATCTAGATGACTGCATGCCACACACTCATAGGATCTTGCATGTCATTTGTACATGATCCCTGTCTGAGACAACATAAAACTGGGTCCACTGCCATTTTTCTGTAAAGACATCCCCCACACACAAGAAGTGACACCCGTACCCGGGTTCATTCATCCCTTCCAGGTATCCATTTTTGCTACCTGGTGTAATGTTGAATACTGAACAGCTGCCAAAGGTGGGTGTCAACTTTTTTCACCTACCAATTGCCAAGCAACCACATCTTTGAAAATGGAAGATTTCAAAACCAGCAGAGACCCAACGTTAGTCATGGTGACACAGATGCTCTAAGCTTCTCTCCAGGACAGAACTTCGGGGAGCCACTCTTTTGAAGAGGTGGCTTCTCTTTTTACAAGTCACATCCTGATTCATAACGAGGTAATTTTCAAAGCCTCCACACATGGAATCTATCAATAAAAATCCCATCTTCCATTTGAGAAAGACGATTTCACTTCGCCCAGACACGTATGTGTTAAAACTGAGAGCCTGCTTCACACAAGCCAGATCTAGCAACCAGAACAAGGAAACACTGGAATGTGTGTATGTGTCTTTTCCTCTCTGAGAGGCATTCCTGATCTGAGGCAGGAGTTATCATTTAAATGAGCGCCGTTAAGTGTTCAAAGAATCAGAACGAAAAAGGAGCTCATTCTCCAACAGGACAACCCTTCAGTCAATCAGAGTGAAGCCCAGAACAAGGCATCACCTAAACTCCCCCTACAGACACCTTATAGGGACTTGGCAATTAAGCTTCATGACTAGTAAGTGCTCTGACAGCATCCATTATTGTTAATTCTCTGAAGAAATACCTTACAGCTCTCTGGGAGCAGTTTCAGCCTAGAAGGCTAAGCACTCAATTGCTTTGATCCACTCTCCTTCCTCCTCTAGGTAATTATTTTAGTATCTGTCTCCCTCACTTGACTGTAAGCTTCTTAGGGGCTGGAGATTGTGTGTACTAACTTTGTACTTTCAATCATTCATTCAATCGTATTTACTGAGCACTTACTATGTGCAGAGCACTGTACTACGTGCTTGGAAAGTAAAATTCAGCAACAAGTACTTAGTACAGTGCCCTGTACCACTGAGTGATTAAAAGGTTTGTCTCAGGTAGCAAGGACAAAGCAGAGAACTCAGTGGATGTGTGTGTGCCCAGAGAGAACCTGACAGCAGACTGAAAAAAAGTTTTTAAGTCCCTCCTGCTTCTTAACGATGTGACCTGAGTCATTTTCCAGTCAACGACCTAGGCAGTTCGTAAAACTGTGCACTACACAAGTAGCTAGTAGATGTCACAGTTCAGCACAACCAGAACCCACATGGAGGCAGACAGCTCTACCTGTTGGGGCTGGAAGTCCACATGACTGAAAAATGCCACCTTGGGATGCTAGGAGACCCCATCCCCATTGGGCCCCCTCTCTGATCTCCCTGTATTAGTCCATATGCAGGCATCTGAGTGGCTTTCACACCCACCCAGCAGGGTCCTCCTCCCAACCTGAGCAATGAGGGTGAGTCCAAATCCATCTGTTCACACGCTGAATGGTGGAAAAGTAGACCCAAAAGATCAACCCATGCAGCTCTCTGCTCCGACCCTCCTGCCTGAGGAGCCTTGTTCATTCGCCTTCATTCATTTGTTCAATCATATTTATTGAGCACTTACTGTGTGTAGAGCACTGTAGTAAGTGCTTGGAAAGTACAATCCACAATAAAGAGAGATAATGGGCAGGGATAACATCTGCTAACTCCATTATTTTGCACTTTCCCAAGCTCTTAGTACACCACTGTGCACACAGTAAGCACTCAGTGAATTCCATTGATTGAGGGCAGGGACCATGTCTCCTGGTGCCTACAGCCCGGGCCTGGGAGTCAGAAGGTCATGGGTTCTATTCCCGGCTCTGCCACTTGTCCGCTGTGTGACCTCGGGCAAGTCACTTTAATTCTCTGGGTCTCAGTTACCTCATCTGTAAAATGGGGATTGAGACTGGGACATGGGACAGGGACTGATTTGCTGACAGCAACCCAATTTGCTTAGTATTCATTCAATCGTATTTATTGAGCGCTTACTATGTGCAGAGCACTGTACTAAGCGCTTGGGAAGTACAAGTTGGCAACATATAGAGATGGTCCCTACCCAACAACGGGCTCACAGTCTAGAAGGGGGAGTACAGTGCCTAGCACATAGTAAGCGCTTAACATATACCATACTTATTATTATTACTACTACAGCTATTGTACTCTCCCAAAGGTTTAGTATAGTCCTGTGCACACAGTAAAGTGCACAATAAGTGCTATTAACAAATAGAGTGGAAAATTCCAGTACATTCTCCACCAGTCAGGGTTTCCTGCAGTGGACTAGTGGTTTATTCTTCCCTTGAACATCTTGTCAGTCTGGCTCTATCAGCGCTAAACAGAGTTATGCAGTTTGGCTTTCACATACAGACTCGGGGTCAGAACAGAGTTTCTCAGGGAAAAGTTCTCCAAAATAGTCACCCTGAGCTGATACATCGAATAAGTTTTCATTTATTTGAATTACAAAATAAAATTTTCATTGTAATCAGTTGTTCTCTCTGCATTGCTTAGTATAGTGCCGTGCACACAGTATTTGCTCAATAAATAATATTGATTTATATAGGAGTGTTTCCACTTGCTGGTGCTCACAATTAAAAGCAATAATAGTAACTACATTGAGTGTCTACTTTTTTATGGTATGCGTAGTTAATTGGACACAGTACATGTACCCTATGAGCTCATAGTCTAAGTAGATGCACAGGATTACGTGTTTGGAAAGTACAGAACAACAAAGTGACACTTTCTCTGCTCACAAGGAGCTTATACTCTAATAGATGAGGCAGACATAAAAATGTTTACAACTGGAATATTGAGGTCCTACAGTGTGCAGAGCACTATAGTAAGTGCTTGGGAGAGTGCAATAGCATTTAGTAGACATGATCCCTGCCCTCAAGGAGTTTACAGTCTCACTGAAATTTGGATTTTTCCGGTGCCACAGGGAGAACAGAAGTGAGGTATGGAAAACCTGACTGGTTGGAGGCTCAGAACAGCTCCCAAAACACTGAAATGGGCTAGGCATATGAGGTCTGGATTGGGAAAATTAAAGACAGAGCAAACAAAAAAATTTGTAATTTTTTAAGTTGCAAAACTTCCTGAAGCATGAGGAAGAGAATGTACCACACCCTCCTCAGAGTGATGAAGCTAGGAATTTGTTTTTTACTCACGGCATACTTAAAAAAAACCACACCGAACAGCACAAATATGCTCCAATTATGTCATTCCGTCAAGAGTTTAGCTAGGTGTTTCCTTTCTCAAATTGAAAGAGGAATTAAGTACACAAAGGAAAAGACATTAAGATTATTATTTCAGGATTCTTTTTTTAATTAAATCAAGAAATACAAAAAGGTAATCATCCTGTGAGAACCTTAAAGTAGAGACGGAAAGGGGAATTTAAAACCTCTTTCCTCACCACATTCTACAGTTCCAGGGTAACTGGGCGGTGTCTGTCTGGGAGTGAAATCAGGAAATCTGAATGTGCAACTCAAGCCTAGAGGTCCAAATTCCCGGCAGTCAATATTTATTAAGCAGCTATACGTTTTGGCTGTAGGTTTTGGAAGGATGCTACAGAAGCCCAGAGTATCTACAGCCTGCTAGATTGTAAACTACTTATGGGCAAGGTTTGTGTCTTCTATTGAACTCTCCCACAGGCTTAGTATGATGTTCTGCCACAAATATGGGCTCATTACACAATTCTGGTTGATTGAGGAGGTGGAGTAAGATAGCCACTGAAGCACTCAGTTCTGGACACCCCTTTGCTCACAGCCTCCTGTCAAATGCCCACAAAGTACCAGGCTGGGGAAAAAAATCACAGCCTCCAAAATGAAACTGGAACAATTTCCACCCTTGGGTTCCAGGAACCTAATGGGCAGGGAAAAGGTCTTTTGCTTCCTTTTGTACTTTCCCAACCACTTAGCGCAGTGCATCCAATTTAGGAGACACTCGATCAACATCATTAGCTCATGAAAGGGTAGACATAAGGGGGAACTATAGCCAAGTGCCACACTCCCAGGAGGCCTCTGATTTCTCAACCCTTCTGCCACATCCTGGATGAGAGGGGTGCTCATTGGGCTTGTTTACAGCTGGTCTGTTCCCCTTCTGGCATCGATATCGATCAATGGTGTTTATTGAGCACTTACTGTGTAAGGAGCACTGTACTAAGCAGTTGGTAAACCAGAGGCCTTTAAAGCACCTAATCTCCCTCCGCCTCTGCTCTTGTCACCAAGATGGGCAGGCTTGGAAGTGACATCCATGTTCGGAGGGAGCTGAATGAGCTCTCCTGGTGATTCTAGACTGTAAGGGAACGTATCTACCAACTCTGGATTACTGTACTCTTCCAAACACCTGGTACGGTATTCTGCACACAGTAAGTGCTCAATAAATACCATCAACTGATTCACCGATGGCTCTGCAAATTGCTGTAAAAGATCACGAATGATGTCAGTACATGATGTTGTGTGTTCCAACGTGCATCTGTTACTTCTGGGTCAAAGTAGAATGGTCAGTAGCAGCCACCCCGTGTCCAGGCAGGGGCATGGTTCCAGACGAGTGGCAGACAAATGCCTTGAATTCCAGCCTGTCCCGGGCCAAATTGGCCCCTTCCTGTTTGCAAGACAGTTTTATTTGCCTTGCAAGATTTACTTAGTTGTTAGATAAAATACTTGACGAATGGTCCATGTTATTCTCAAACTAAAGAGTACACTTTCCATAGTCCAGCCAGGTGTCCTTTCAGGTGGAAACTGCTCTGAAAATTAATGGGGTGGGGGGGAGAAACCTAAAACGCTAGTTCACTGGGGCTGTGTCTCCTTTCCCCCAACCTGTCCCCTTTTCCCTTTCCCCCCCAGTAGGGACGTTCGTCTGGGAACAGTCAGTTTCTGGCACATTTACCCATTAAATCCTGGTTGCAGCTCTTTAAGGAGAATGCAGAAGACCTAAACTAAATAGACACGACCATTTCCTGCCTTGTTTTTTCATCAGCTCCCAGAGCCTTTGCCAACATTGCAGGTTCAAGGAAATCTTACAATGAATAAGAAAGGTCCATCAACATTCATGTCTAAAGTGCAAAACACACCTATTCATCATCATCATCAATCGTATTTATTGAGCGCTTACTGTGGGCAGAGCACTGTACTAAGCGCTTGGGAAGTACAAATTGGCAACATATAGAGACAGTTCCTACCCAACAGTGGGCTCACAGTCTAAAAGGGGGAGACAAAACCAAACATACTAACAAAATAAAATAAATAGAATAGATATGTACAAGTAAAATAAATAAATAAATAAATAAATAGAGTAATAAATATGTACAAACATATATACATATATACAGGTGCTGTGGGGAAGGGGAAGGAGGTAAGATGGGGGGATGGAGAGGGGGATGAGGGGGAGAGGAAGGAAGGGGCTCAGTCTGGGAAGGCCTCCTGGAGGAGGTGAGCTCTTAGTAGGGCCTTGAAGGGAGGAAGAGAGCTAGCTTGGCAGATGGGCAGAGGGAGGGCATTCCAGGCCCGGGGGATAACGTGGGCCGGGGGTCGATGGCGGGACAGGCGAGAACGAGGTACGGTGAGGAGATAAGTGGCAGAGGAGTGGAGGGTGAGGGATGGGCTGTAGAAGGAGAGAAGGGAGGTGAGGTAGGAGGGGGCGAGGTGATGGAGAGCCTTGAAGCCCAGGGTGAGGAGTTTCTGTCTGATGCGCAGATTGATTGGTAGCCACTTGAGATTTTTGAGGAGTTATTCACTCTAACTGTACGTCTGCCAGAGCCTCTAGTAATTAAAAAAATACATACACACATATTCTGTTATGAACAGAGTTTTGATCTTTCATTTTCAGTATCTTCCCCTATTCTACATGGCTTTCCCAATTCCTTTCCATCTGGATCCTTCTCCTTCTTAGGGAATTACTTAGGCCTCCAAAACAAAACCCAAATTACTGCCTGAAGAACAGGGAGCCATGCAATAATCCCTCAAGTAGCAGCATCTAAACACCATAAATAATGAACTGCATTGTTGATAACTGTTCAGTCACTTAACAAATGATTCACACAATTATCCAGGCTGGTTGAGACTTGGGAGAAGTTGCCACGCCTGGTGTGTGCAGACATTTTTCAGAAGACAGACTCCCTGGTCCAGGCTGCAGAAGGCAAGTCGCTGCAATTTTTCTCCCCCAACTGGACAAACTCCCTTATCTTAATCTAGCTAGCAAAATCTTTCTCATTAACCAGCTAACAATACAGCATGTTAGAAGTCCTACAAACAGGGTTATTTAATGTTTTGTTTTGGCCCGCAACTGAAAGCCATCCTATCCACCTAAATATTTATTCATTCCATCGTATTTATTGAGTGCTTACTGTGTGTGGAGCACTGTACTCAGTGTCTGGGAGAGCACAATACACCAATAAGCAGACACATTCCCTCCCCACAACGAGTTCGCAGTCTAGAGGGGGAGGCAGACATCAAGCCCGTTTCTAGACTGTGAGCCCGTTGTTGGGTAGGGACCATCTCAATATGTTGCCGACTTGTACTTCCCAAGCGCTTAGTACAGTGCTCTGCACAAAGTAGGAGCTCAATAAATATGATGGAATGAATGAATGAATATAAATAAATAACACATATGTACATAAATATCTGTTACTGACTCCCGTTACTGATCCCACTCCAAGATGGGAGAGTTTTCCCATTTAGGACTGAGATGATTCTCACAGTCACTGGTGAAGGGAACTTGCTCCCATCCCCCTGCCCGTCTCTAACATCCCTGGCCTGCTTTTCACCCCAGCTTTCACAATGAGAAATTGGCATCTACAGGACCAGCCTAGTTGGGGGAAGGAGTGAGTGGGAGCAGAGGACTAGGGGAGGCCCCAAACCACTCTGCCAATCGGGTGGATTTCCTGCAATCAGGGCAGGCTCAGCAGCAGACAAGTGTGAGGTACACGGTTCCA
>NW_024044867.1:332344-334202 GCF_015852505.1 Tachyglossus aculeatus | reverse complement strand
CAAAGAGGAGGCTGACGACCCCGGGCCCACGTCCTTCCCCTGGCCTGGAATGCCCTCCACCAACACATCTGCCAAGCTAGCTCTCTTCCTCCCTTCAAAGCCCTACTGAGAGCTCACCTCCTCCAAGAGGCCTTCCCAGACTGAGCCCCCTTTTCTCTCTCCTCCAAATCTGCTCTGCCTGGCCTCCTTCCCCTCCCCACAGCACTTGTATATATTTATAGATTTATTACTCTATTTATTTTTCTTGTACGTATTTACTATTCTATTTATTGTATTAATAATGTACATATAGCTATAATTCTATTTGTTCTGACGATTTTGACACCTGTGTACGTGTTTTGTTTTGTTGTCTATCTCCCCCTTCTAGACTGTGAGCCCGTGGTTGGGTAGGGACCGTCTCTATATGTAGCTGACTTGTACTTCCCAAGCGCTTAGTACAGTGCTCTGCACAGAGTAAGTGCTCAATAAATACGATTGAATGAATGAATGAATAAATAATGCAGTCACTTATTTGTCTATGGGGAAGGTCCACACAGGCCTCATGTACAGGAAAATGTAAAGAACACAGAATAAGACAACCACAGTGATGTGGGAGCTGCAGGTCAAGTGGGCTTTGTGCCTCTTTTCCAAACTGAGGGATTTCAGGGAGCGCAGGTAACTGCACAGGAGAGAAGTAGCAAGAGAAAGATGATCACACAGATGGCCCCACCATTGCCAGCCACTGTTAGGCCAATGAAGTAGGTATCAGTGCAGTCGAGTTTCAACAGAGGGTACATATCACAGATGGTTAGGACAACCATACGTTCCTCTTTCAGTTAATCCTGCTTCTGTGATTCCACTAAAGACAGACTCCCTTATAGGTAATGGGATCTATTGGCAAGAGGAAGCAAATGGCCAAAAAATTCCTGAAAATGTTCATAATACATAAAACTACAATCTCTGTGCTTTTTTTAAAAAAAAATAAGCAGTTTATTGAATTAAGGATATTGGATCCTCTTTCTTGTCCTATTATCCATCAATCAGTCAATCAATGGTATTTATTGAATGCCTAGAGTGCTGTATTCAGTGCCTAGGGGCATACAATATAATAGAGATTGCAAGCTCGTTGTGAGCAGAGAATGTGTCTGTTATACTGCTATATTGTACTCTCCCAAGCGCTTTGTATAGTACTCTGCACATAGTGAATGCTCAATAAATATGACTAACTGACTAGAGTAGGTAGACCTGATCCCTGCCCACAAGGAGCTTACAAAGTGGAGGAGGAGGCAGGCATTAAATTAAATGATGGATATGCACAAAAGTGCTGTGAGGCTGGGATGAATTTCAAAGTGTTTAAAAGGTAGACACCCAAGTGCAGGTAATGCAGAAGAGAGGGAAAATTGGGGAAGTGAGGGCCTCGTCAGGAAAAGACCTGATTTTAGAAGGGCTTTGAATATGGGGGGAGTAGAGCTCTCAGAAACAAGGACAGTCACCACAGGAAACAGACCTGGGAGTTTACTATCTTCCTTCCTGTTATATGTTTCTACTAAATATCCTCTTGGGCTTCTGCATCCCAGAAGAAAACATATGGAAATTGGGACTTTTAGTTCTCTTCCTTTAAAGCATTTCCCTTGCCCCTCCCCACTTCCTGCTCTCCCTCTTAAATAATTCTCCACTCCTTAGGTTCCTTGTATCCTATATCCTGCACCCTTTCTCTCAAACTTCCAATGCCCACCAACTATTCACATAAATCACTCAATCAATCAACGTATTGAATGCCTAATGTCCTGGTTCTCCGCCTATCTCTCTGGCCTCTCAGTCTCAGTCTATTTCACAGGCCCCTCCTCTTCCCTACATCCTGTAACTGAGGGGATCCCTT